>NW_027593390.1:0-33282 GCF_964213995.1 Mustelus asterias
GGGGCCGGCGAGCCGGACGGAGACAGGGGGCCGGCGAGCCGGACGGAGACAGGGGGCCGGCGAGCCGGGCGGAGACAGGGGGCCGGCGAGTCGGGCGGAGACAGGGGGCCGGCGAGTCGGGCGGAGACAGGGGGCCGGCGAGTCGGGCGGAGACAGGGGGCCGGCGAGTCGGGCGGAGACAGGGGGCCGGCGAGTCGGGCGGAGACAGGGGGCCGGCGAGTCGGGCGGAGACAGGGGGCCGGCGAGTCGGGCGGAGACAGGGGGCCGGCGAGTCGGGCGGAGACAGGGGGCCGGCGAGTCGGGCGGAGACAGGGGGCCGGCGAGTCGGGCGGAGACAGGGGGCCGGCGAGTCGGGCGGAGACAGGGGGCCGGCGAGTCGGGCGGAGACAGGGGGCCGGCGAGTCGGGCGGAGACAGGGGGCCGGCGAGTCGGGCGGAGACAGGGGGCCGGCGAGTCGGGCGGAGACAGGGGGCCGGCGAGTCGGGCGGAGACAGGGGGCCGGCGAGTCGGGCGGAGACAGGGGGCCGGCGAGTCGGGCGGAGACAGGGGGCCGGCGAGTCGGGCGGAGACAGGGGGCCGGCGAGTCGGGCGGAGACAGGGGGCCGGCGAGTCGGGCGGAGACAGGGGGCCGGCGAGTCGGGCGGAGACAGGGGGCCGGCGAGTCGGGCGGAGACAGGGGGCCGGCGAGTCGGGCGGAGACAGGGGGCCGGCGAGTCGGGCGGAGACAGGGGGCCGGCGAGTCGGGCGGAGACAGGGGGCCGGCGAGTCGGGCGGAGACAGGGGGCCGGCGAGTCGGGCGGAGACAGGGGGCCGGCGAGTCGGGCGGAGACAGGGGGCCGGCGAGTCGGGCGGAGACAGGGGGCCGGCGAGTCGGGCGGAGACAGGGGGCCGGCGAGTCGGGCGGAGACAGGGGGCCGGCGAGTCGGGCGGAGACAGGGGGCCGGCGAGTCGGGCGGAGACAGGGGGCCGGCGAGTCGGGCGGAGACAGGGGGCCGGCGAGTCGGGCGGAGACAGGGGGCCGGCGAGTCGGGCGGAGACAGGGGGCCGGCGAGTCGGGCGGAGACAGGGGGCCGGCGAGTCGGGCGGAGACAGGGGGCCGGCGAGTCGGACGGAGACAGGGGGCCGGCGAGTCGGACGGAGACAGGGGGCCGGCGCGTCGGACGGAGACAGGGGGCCGGCGCGTCGGACGGAGACAGGGGGCCGGCGCGTCGGACGGAGACAGGGGGCCGGCGCGCCGGACGGAGACAGGGGGCCGGCGAGCCGGACGGAGACAGGGGGCCGGCGAGCCGGACGGAGACAGGGGGCCGGCGAGCCGGACGGAGACAGGGGGCCGGCGAGCCGGACGGAGACAGGGGGCCGGCGAGCCGGACGGAGACAGGGGGCCGGCGAGCCGGACGGAGACAGGGGGCCGGCGAGCCGGACGGAGACAGGGGGCCGGCGAGCCGGACGGAGACAGGGGGCCGGCGAGCCGGACGGAGACAGGGGGCCGGCGAGCCGGACGGAGACAGGGGGCCGGCGAGCCGGACGGAGACAGGGGGCCGGCGAGCCGGACGGAGACAGGGGGCCGGCGAGCCGGACGGAGACAGGGGGCCGGCGAGTCGGACGGAGACAGGGGGCCGGCGAGTCGGACGGAGACAGGGGGCCGGCGCGTCGGACGGAGACAGGGGGCCGGCGAGTCGGACGGAGACTGTGGGCCGGCGAGTGGGACGGAGACTGGGGGCCGGCGAGTGGGACGGAGACTGGGGGCCGGCGAGTGGGACGGAGACTGGGGGCCGGCGAGTGGGACGGAGACTGGGCGCCGGCGAGTGGGACGGAGACTGGGGGCCGGCGAGTGGGACGGAGACTGGGTCCTGTCTTTGTTCGACTGGAGCAGGACAGAGAGGGAGAGATTCTTAGCAGGAGTGCTGAGGGTGAGCAAAGTACTGATTTATTTCTTAATTTATTTGTTGTATTCCTTGTTTGTTTTGCGGGCTTTTCTACAGGTTTTATATTAGGGGAAGTGACGTCAGCTGAAGGGGATTCTGGGAGATTGAGTTCTTCGTCGAAAAGTCAGGTCCCTGGGGTGTTCGGCCTCTTTGTGAGTGCGAGAGAGACAGGGGTCCGGTGAGTGGGACAGAGACAGGGGTCCGGTGCGTGGGACAGAGACAGGGGTCCGGTGCGTGGGACAGAGAGAGGGGGCCGGTGAGTGGGACAGAGATAGGGGTCCTGTGAGTGGGACAGAGACAGCGGTCCGGTGAGTGCGACAGAGACAGGGGGCCGGTGAGTGCGACAGAGACAGGGGTCCGGTGAGTGGGACAGAGACAGCGGTCCAGTGAGTGCGACAGAGACAGGGGGCCGGTGAGTGCGACAGAGACAGGGGTCCGGTGAGTGGGACGGAGACAGCGGTCCGGTGAGTGGGACAGAGACGGGGGTACTGTGAGTGGGACAGAGACGGGGGTCCTGTGAGTGGGACAGAGACGGGGGGCCGGCGAGTCGGACAGAGACGGGGGGCCGGCGAGTCGGACAGAGACAGGGGGCCGGCGAGTCGGACGGAGACAGGGGGCCGGCGAGTCGGGCGGAGACAGGGGGCCGGCGAGTCGGACGGAGACAGGGGGCCGGCGAGTCGGACGGAGACAGGGGGCCGGCGAGTCGGACGGAGACAGGGGGCCGGCGAGTCGGGCGGAGACAGGGGGCCGGCGAGTCGGGCGGAGACAGGGGGCCGGCGAGTCGGGCGGAGACAGGGGGCCGGCGAGTCGGGCGGAGACAGGGGGCCGGCGAGTCGGGCGGAGACAGGGGGCCGGCGAGTCGGGCGGAGACAGGGGGCCGGCGAGTCGGGCGGAGACAGGGGGCCGGCGAGTCGGGCGGAGACAGGGGGCCGGCGAGTCGGGCGGAGACAGGGGGCCGGCGAGTCGGGCGGAGACAGGGGGCCGGCGAGTCGGGCGGAGACAGGGGGCCGGCGAGTCGGGCGGAGACAGGGGGCCGGCGAGTCGGGCGGAGACAGGGGGCCGGCGAGTCGGGCGGAGACAGGGGGCCGGCGAGTCGGGCGGAGACAGGGGGCCGGCGAGTCGGGCGGAGACAGGGGGCCGGCGAGTCGGGCGGAGACAGGGGGCCGGCGAGTCGGGCGGAGACAGGGGGCCGGCGAGTCGGGCGGAGACAGGGGGCCGGCGAGTCGGGCGGAGACAGGGGGCCGGCGAGTCGGGCGGAGACAGGGGGCCGGCGAGTCGGGCGGAGACAGGGGGCCGGCGAGTCGGGCGGAGACAGGGGGCCGGCGAGTCGGGCGGAGACAGGGGGCCGGCGAGTCGGGCGGAGACAGGGGGCCGGCGAGTCGGGCGGAGACAGGGGGCCGGCGAGTCGGGCGGAGACAGGGGGCCGGCGAGTCGGGCGGAGACAGGGGGCCGGCGAGTCGGGCGGAGACAGGGGGCCGGCGAGTCGGGCGGAGACAGGGGGCCGGCGAGTCGGGCGGAGACAGGGGGCCGGCGAGTCGGGCGGAGACAGGGGGCCGGCGAGTCGGGCGGAGACAGGGGGCCGGCGAGTCGGGCGGAGACAGGGGGCCGGCGAGTCGGGCGGAGACAGGGGGCCGGCGAGTCGGGCGGAGACAGGGGGCCGGCGAGTCGGGCGGAGACAGGGGGCCGGCGAGTCGGGCGGAGACAGGGGGCCGGCGAGTCGGGCGGAGACAGGGGGCCGGCGAGTCGGGCGGAGACAGGGGGCCGGCGAGTCGGGCGGAGACAGGGGGCCGGCGAGTCGGGCGGAGACAGGGGGCCGGCGAGTCGGGCGGAGACAGGGGGCCGGCGAGTCGGGCGGAGACAGGGGGCCGGCGAGTCGGGCGGAGACAGGGGGCCGGCGAGTCGGGCGGAGACAGGGGGCCGGCGAGTCGGGCGGAGACAGGGGGCCGGCGAGTCGGGCGGAGACAGGGGGCCGGCGAGTCGGGCGGAGACAGGGGGCCGGCGAGTCGGGCGGAGACAGGGGGCCGGCGAGTCGGGCGGAGACAGGGGGCCGGCGAGTCGGGCGGAGACAGGGGGCCGGCGAGTCGGGCGGAGACAGGGGGCCGGCGAGTCGGGCGGAGACAGGGGGCCGGCGAGTCGGGCGGAGACAGGGGGCCGGCGAGTCGGGCGGAGACAGGGGGCCGGCGAGTCGGGCGGAGACAGGGGGCCGGCGAGTCGGGCGGAGACAGGGGGCCGGCGAGTCGGGCGGAGACAGGGGGCCGGCGAGTCGGGCGGAGACAGGGGGCCGGCGAGTCGGGCGGAGACAGGGGGCCGGCGAGTCGGGCGGAGACAGGGGGCCGGCGAGTCGGGCGGAGACAGGGGGCCGGCGAGTCGGGCGGAGACAGGGGGCCGGCGAGTCGGGCGGAGACAGGGGGCCGGCGAGTCGGGCGGAGACAGGGGGCCGGCGAGTCGGGCGGAGACAGGGGGCCGGCGAGTCGGGCGGAGACAGGGGGCCGGCGAGTCGGGCGGAGACAGGGGGCCGGCGAGTCGGGCGGAGACAGGGGGCCGGCGAGTCGGGCGGAGACAGGGGGCCGGCGAGTCGGGCGGAGACAGGGGGCCGGCGAGTCGGGCGGAGACAGGGGGCCGGCGAGTCGGGCGGAGACAGGGGGCCGGCGAGTCGGACGGAGACAGGGGGCCGGCGCGTCGGACGGAGACAGGGGACCGGCGAGTCGGACGGAGACAGGGGGCCGGCGCGTCGGACGGAGACAGGGGGCCGGCGCGTCGGACGGAGACAGGGGGCCGGCGCGCCGGACGGAGACAGGGGGCCGGCGAGCCGGACGGAGACAGGGGGCCGGCGAGCCGGACGGAGACAGGGGGCCGGCGAGTCGGACGGAGACTGGGGGCCGGCGAGTGGGACGGAGACTGGGGGCCGGCGAGTGGGACGGAGACTGGGGGCCGGCGAGTGTGACGGAGACTGGGGGCCGGCGAGTGGGACGGAGACTGGGCGCCGGCGAGTGGGACGGAGACTGGGGGCCGGCGAGTGGGACGGAGACTGGGTCCTGTCTTTGTTCGACTGGAGCAGGACAGAGAGGGAGAGATTCTTAGCAGGAGTGCTGAGGGTGAGCAAAGTACTGATTTATTTCTTAATTTATTTGTTGTATTCCTTGTTTGTTTTGCGGGCTTTTCTACAGGTTTTATATTAGGGGAAGTGACGTCAGCTGAAGGGGATTCTGGGAGATTGAGTTCTTCGTCGAAAAGTCAGGTCCCTGGGGTGTTCGGCCTCTTTGTGAGTGCGAGAGAGACAGGGGTCCGGTGAGTGGGACAGAGACAGGGGTCCGGTGCGTGGGACAGAGACAGGGGTCCGGTGCGTGGGACAGAGAGAGGGGGCCGGTGAGTGGGACAGAGATAGGGGTCCTGTGAGTGGGACAGAGACAGCGGTCCGGTGAGTGCGACAGAGACAGGGGGCCGGTGAGTGCGACAGAGACAGGGGTCCGGTGAGTGGGACAGAGACAGCGGTCCAGTGAGTGCGACAGAGACAGGGGGCCGGTGAGTGCGACAGAGACAGGGGTCCGGTGAGTGGGACGGAGACAGCGGTCCGGTGAGTGGGACAGAGACGGGGGTACTGTGAGTGGGACAGAGACGGGGGTCCTGTGAGTGGGACAGAGACGGGGGGCCGGCGAGTCGGACAGAGACGGGGGGCCGGCGAGTCGGACAGAGACAGGGGGCCGGCGAGTCGGACAGAGACAGGGGGCCGGCGAGTCGGACGGAGACAGGGGGCCGGCGAGTCGGACGGAGACAGGGGGCCGGCGAGTCGGACGGAGACAGGGGGCCGGCGAGTCGGACGGAGACAGGGGGCCGGCGAGTCGGGCGGAGACAGGGGGCCGGCGAGTCGGGCGGAGACAGGGGGCCGGCGAGTCGGGCGGAGACAGGGGGCCGGCGAGTCGGGCGGAGACAGGGGGCCGGCGAGTCGGGCGGAGACAGGGGGCCGGCGAGTCGGGCGGAGACAGGGGGCCGGCGAGTCGGGCGGAGACAGGGGGCCGGCGAGTCGGGCGGAGACAGGGGGCCGGCGAGTCGGGCGGAGACAGGGGGCCGGCGAGTCGGGCGGAGACAGGGGGCCGGCGAGTCGGGCGGAGACAGGGGGCCGGCGAGTCGGGCGGAGACAGGGGGCCGGCGAGTCGGGCGGAGACAGGGGGCCGGCGAGTCGGGCGGAGACAGGGGGCCGGCGAGTCGGGCGGAGACAGGGGGCCGGCGAGTCGGGCGGAGACAGGGGGCCGGCGAGTGGGACGGAGACTGGGCGCCGGCGAGTGGGACGGAGACTGGGGGCCGGCGAGTGGGACGGAGACTGGGTCCTGTCTTTGTTCGACTGGAGCAGGACAGAGAGGGAGAGATTCTTAGCAGGAGTGCTGAGGGTGAGCAAAGTACTGATTTATTTCTTAATTTATTTGTTGTATTCCTTGTTTGTTTTGCGGGCTTTTCTACAGGTTTTATATTAGGGGAAGTGACGTCAGCTGAAGGGGATTCTGGGAGATTGAGTTCTTCGTCGAAAAGTCAGGTCCCTGGGGTGTTCGGCCTCTTTGTGAGTGCGAGAGAGACAGGGGTCCGGTGAGTGGGACAGAGACAGGGGTCCGGTGCGTGGGACAGAGACAGGGGTCCGGTGCGTGGGACAGAGAGAGGGGGCCGGTGAGTGGGACAGAGATAGGGGTCCTGTGAGTGGGACAGAGACAGCGGTCCGGTGAGTGCGACAGAGACAGGGGGCCGGTGAGTGCGACAGAGACAGGGGTCCGGTGAGTGGGACAGAGACAGCGGTCCTGTGAGTGCGACAGAGACAGGGGGCCGGTGAGTGCGACAGAGACAGGGGTCCGGTGAGTGGGACGGAGACAGCGGTCCGGTGAGTGGGACAGAGACGGGGGTACTGTGAGTGGGACAGAGACGGGGGTCCTGTGAGTGGGACAGAGACGGGGGGCCGGCGAGTCGGACAGAGACGGGGGGCCGGCGAGTCGGACAGAGACAGGGGGCCGGCGAGTCGGACAGAGACAGGGGGCCGGCGAGTCGGACGGAGACTGGGGGCCGGCGAGTGGGACGGAGACTGGGGGCCGGCGAGTGGGACGGAGACTGGGGGCCGGCGAGTGGGACGGAGACTGGGGGCCGGCGAGTGGGACGGAGACTGGGCGCCGGCGAGTGGGACGGAGACTGGGGGCCGGCGAGTGGGACGGAGACTGGGTCCTGTCTTTGTTCGACTGGAGCAGGACAGAGAGGGAGAGATTCTTAGCAGGAGTGCTGAGGGTGAGCAAAGTACTGATTTATTTCTTAATTTATTTGTTGTATTCCTTGTTTGTTTTGCGGGCTTTTCTACAGGTTTTATATTAGGGGAAGTGACGTCAGCTGAAGGGGATTCTGGGAGATTGAGTTCTTCGTCGAAAAGTCAGGTCCCTGGGGTGTTCGGCCTCTTTGTGAGTGCGAGAGAGACAGGGGTCCGGTGAGTGGGACAGAGACAGGGGTCCGGTGCGTGGGACAGAGACAGGGGTCCGGTGCGTGGGACAGAGAGAGGGGGCCGGTGAGTGGGACAGAGATAGGGGTCCTGTGAGTGGGACAGAGACAGCGGTCCGGTGAGTGCGACAGAGACAGGGGGCCGGTGAGTGCGACAGAGACAGGGGTCCGGTGAGTGGGACAGAGACAGCGGTCCAGTGAGTGCGACAGAGACAGGGGGCCGGTGAGTGCGACAGAGACAGGGGTCCGGTGAGTGGGACGGAGACAGCGGTCCGGTGAGTGGGACAGAGACGGGGGTACTGTGAGTGGGACAGAGACGGGGGTCCTGTGAGTGGGACAGAGACGGGGGGCCGGCGAGTCGGACAGAGACGGGGGGCCGGCGAGTCGGACAGAGACAGGGGGCCGGCGAGTCGGACGGAGACAGGGGGCCGGCGAGTCGGACGGAGACAGGGGGCCGGCGAGTCGGACGGAGACAGGGGGCCGGCGAGTCGGACGGAGACAGGGGGCCGGCGAGTCGGACGGAGACAGGGGGCCGGCGAGTCGGGCGGAGACAGGGGGCCGGCGAGTCGGGCGGAGACAGGGGGCCGGCGAGTCGGGCGGAGACAGGGGGCCGGCGAGTCGGGCGGAGACAGGGGGCCGGCGAGTCGGGCGGAGACAGGGGGCCGGCGAGTCGGGCGGAGACAGGGGGCCGGCGAGTCGGGCGGAGACAGGGGGCCGGCGAGTCGGGCGGAGACAGGGGGCCGGCGAGTCGGGCGGAGACAGGGGGCCGGCGAGTCGGGCGGAGACAGGGGGCCGGCGAGTCGGGCGGAGACAGGGGGCCGGCGAGTCGGGCGGAGACAGGGGGCCGGCGAGTCGGGCGGAGACAGGGGGCCGGCGAGTCGGGCGGAGACAGGGGGCCGGCGAGTCGGGCGGAGACAGGGGGCCGGCGAGTCGGGCGGAGACAGGGGGCCGGCGAGTCGGGCGGAGACAGGGGGCCGGCGAGTCGGGCGGAGACAGGGGGCCGGCGAGTCGGGCGGAGACAGGGGGCCGGCGAGTCGGGCGGAGACAGGGGGCCGGCGAGTCGGGCGGAGACAGGGGGCCGGCGAGTCGGGCGGAGACAGGGGGCCGGCGAGTCGGGCGGAGACAGGGGGCCGGCGAGTCGGGCGGAGACAGGGGGCCGGCGAGTCGGGCGGAGACAGGGGGCCGGCGAGTCGGGCGGAGACAGGGGGCCGGCGAGTCGGGCGGAGACAGGGGGCCGGCGAGTCGGGCGGAGACAGGGGGCCGGCGAGTCGGGCGGAGACAGGGGGCCGGCGAGTCGGGCGGAGACAGGGGGCCGGCGAGTCGGGCGGAGACAGGGGGCCGGCGAGTCGGGCGGAGACAGGGGGCCGGCGAGTCGGGCGGAGACAGGGGGCCGGCGAGTCGGGCGGAGACAGGGGGCCGGCGAGTCGGGCGGAGACAGGGGGCCGGCGAGTCGGGCGGAGACAGGGGGCCGGCGAGTCGGGCGGAGACAGGGGGCCGGCGAGTCGGGCGGAGACAGGGGGCCGGCGAGTCGGGCGGAGACAGGGGGCCGGCGAGTCGGGCGGAGACAGGGGGCCGGCGAGTCGGGCGGAGACAGGGGGCCGGCGAGTCGGGCGGAGACAGGGGGCCGGCGAGTCGGGCGGAGACAGGGGGCCGGCGAGTCGGGCGGAGACAGGGGGCCGGCGAGTCGGGCGGAGACAGGGGGCCGGCGAGTCGGGCGGAGACAGGGGGCCGGCGAGTCGGGCGGAGACAGGGGGCCGGCGAGTCGGGCGGAGACAGGGGGCCGGCGAGTCGGGCGGAGACAGGGGGCCGGCGAGTCGGGCGGAGACAGGGGGCCGGCGAGTCGGGCGGAGACAGGGGGCCGGCGAGTCGGGCGGAGACAGGGGGCCGGCGAGTCGGGCGGAGACAGGGGGCCGGCGAGTCGGGCGGAGACAGGGGGCCGGCGAGTCGGGCGGAGACAGGGGGCCGGCGAGTCGGGCGGAGACAGGGGGCCGGCGAGTCGGGCGGAGACAGGGGGCCGGCGAGTCGGGCGGAGACAGGGGGCCGGCGAGTCGGGCGGAGACAGGGGGCCGGCGAGTCGGGCGGAGACAGGGGGCCGGCGAGTCGGGCGGAGACAGGGGGCCGGCGAGTCGGGCGGAGACAGGGGGCCGGCGAGTCGGGCGGAGACAGGGGGCCGGCGAGTCGGGCGGAGACAGGGGGCCGGCGAGTCGGGCGGAGACAGGGGGCCGGCGAGTCGGGCGGAGACAGGGGGCCGGCGAGTCGGACGGAGACAGGGGGCCGGCGCGTCGGACGGAGACAGGGGGCCGGCGAGTCGGACGGAGACAGGGGGCCGGCGCGTCGGACGGAGACAGGGGGCCGGCGCGTCGGACGGAGACAGGGGGCCGGCGCGCCGGACGGAGACAGGGGGCCGGCGAGCCGGACGGAGACAGGGGGCCGGCGAGCCGGACGGAGACAGGGGGCCGGCGAGCCGGACGGAGACAGGGGGCCGGCGAGCCGGACGGAGACAGGGGGCCGGCGAGCCGGACGGAGACAGGGGGCCGGCGAGCCGGACGGAGACAGGGGGCCGGCGAGCCGGACGGAGACAGGGGGCCGGCGAGCCGGACGGAGACAGGGGGCCGGCGAGCCGGACGGAGACAGGGGGCCGGCGAGCCGGACGGAGACAGGGGGCCGGCGTGTCGGACGGAGACAGGGGGCCGGCGAGTCGGACGGAGACAGGGGGCCGGCGAGTCGGACGGAGACAGGGGGCCGGCGCGTCGGACGGAGACAGGGGGCCGGCGAGTCGGACGGAGACTGGGGGCCGGCGAGTGGGACGGAGACTGGGGGCCGGCGAGTGGGACGGAGACTGGGGGCCGGCGAGTGGGACGGAGACTGGGGGCCGGCGAGTGGGACGGAGACTGGGCGCCGGCGAGTGGGACGGAGACTGGGGGCCGGCGAGTGGGACGGAGACTGGGTCCTGTCTTTGTTCGACTGGAGCAGGACAGAGAGGGAGAGATTCTTAGCAGGAGTGCTGAGGGTGAGCAAAGTACTGATTTATTTCTTAATTTATTTGTTGTATTCCTTGTTTGTTTTGCGGGCTTTTCTACAGGTTTTATATTAGGGGAAGTGACGTCAGCTGAAGGGGATTCTGGGAGATTGAGTTCTTCGTCGAAAAGTCAGGTCCCTGGGGTGTTCGGCCTCTTTGTGAGTGCGAGAGAGACAGGGGTCCGGTGAGTGGGACAGAGACAGGGGTCCGGTGCGTGGGACAGAGACAGGGGTCCGGTGCGTGGGACAGAGAGAGGGGGCCGGTGAGTGGGACAGAGATAGGGGTCCTGTGAGTGGGACAGAGACAGCGGTCCGGTGAGTGCGACAGAGACAGGGGGCCGGTGAGTGCGACAGAGACAGGGGTCCGGTGAGTGGGACAGAGACAGCGGTCCAGTGAGTGCGACAGAGACAGGGGGCCGGTGAGTGCGACAGAGACAGGGGTCCGGTGAGTGGGACGGAGACAGCGGTCCGGTGAGTGGGACAGAGACGGGGGTACTGTGAGTGGGACAGAGACGGGGGTCCTGTGAGTGGGACAGAGACGGGGGGCCGGCGAGTCGGACAGAGACGGGGGGCCGGCGAGTCGGACAGAGACAGGGGGCCGGCGAGTCGGACAGAGACAGGGGGCCGGCGAGTCGGACGGAGACAGGGGGCCGGCGAGTCGGACGGAGACAGGGGGCCGGCGAGTCGGACGGAGACAGGGGGCCGGCGAGTCGGACGGAGACAGGGGGCCGGCGAGTCGGGCGGAGACAGGGGGCCGGCGAGTCGGGCGGAGACAGGGGGCCGGCGAGTCGGGCGGAGACAGGGGGCCGGCGAGTCGGGCGGAGACAGGGGGCCGGCGAGTCGGGCGGAGACAGGGGGCCGGCGAGTCGGGCGGAGACAGGGGGCCGGCGAGTCGGGCGGAGACAGGGGGCCGGCGAGTCGGGCGGAGACAGGGGGCCGGCGAGTCGGGCGGAGACAGGGGGCCGGCGAGTCGGGCGGAGACAGGGGGCCGGCGAGTCGGGCGGAGACAGGGGGCCGGCGAGTCGGGCGGAGACAGGGGGCCGGCGAGTCGGGCGGAGACAGGGGGCCGGCGAGTCGGGCGGAGACAGGGGGCCGGCGAGTCGGGCGGAGACAGGGGGCCGGCGAGTCGGGCGGAGACAGGGGGCCGGCGAGTGGGACGGAGACTGGGCGCCGGCGAGTGGGACGGAGACTGGGGGCCGGCGAGTGGGACGGAGACTGGGTCCTGTCTTTGTTCGACTGGAGCAGGACAGAGAGGGAGAGATTCTTAGCAGGAGTGCTGAGGGTGAGCAAAGTACTGATTTATTTCTTAATTTATTTGTTGTATTCCTTGTTTGTTTTGCGGGCTTTTCTACAGGTTTTATATTAGGGGAAGTGACGTCAGCTGAAGGGGATTCTGGGAGATTGAGTTCTTCGTCGAAAAGTCAGGTCCCTGGGGTGTTCGGCCTCTTTGTGAGTGCGAGAGAGACAGGGGTCCGGTGAGTGGGACAGAGACAGGGGTCCGGTGCGTGGGACAGAGACAGGGGTCCGGTGCGTGGGACAGAGAGAGGGGGCCGGTGAGTGGGACAGAGATAGGGGTCCTGTGAGTGGGACAGAGACAGCGGTCCGGTGAGTGCGACAGAGACAGGGGGCCGGTGAGTGCGACAGAGACAGGGGTCCGGTGAGTGGGACAGAGACAGCGGTCCTGTGAGTGCGACAGAGACAGGGGGCCGGTGAGTGCGACAGAGACAGGGGTCCGGTGAGTTGGACGGAGACAGCGGTCCGGTGAGTGGGACAGAGACGGGGGTACTGTGAGTGGGACAGAGACGGGGGTCCTGTGAGTGGGACAGAGACGGGGGGCCGGCGAGTCGGACAGAGACGGGGGGCCGGCGAGTCGGACAGAGACAGGGGGCCGGCGAGTCGGACAGAGACAGGGGGCCGGCGAGTCGGACGGAGACAGGGGGCCGGCGAGTCGGACGGAGACAGGGGGCCGGCGAGTCGGACGGAGACAGGGGGCCGGCGAGTCGGACGGAGACAGGGGGCCGGCGAGTCGGGCGGAGACAGGGGGCCGGCGAGTCGGGCGGAGACAGGGGGCTGGCGAGTCGGGCGGAGACAGGGGGCCGGCGAGTCGGGCGGAGACAGGGGGCCGGCGAGTCGGGCGGAGACAGGGGGCCGGCGAGTCGGGCGGAGACAGGGGGCCGGCGAGTCGGGCGGAGACAGGGGGCCGGCGAGTCGGGCGGAGACAGGGGGCCGGCGAGTCGGGCGGAGACAGGGGGCCGGCGAGTCGGGCGGAGACAGGGGGCCGGCGAGTCGGGCGGAGACAGGGGGCCGGCGAGTCGGGCGGAGACAGGGGGCCAGCGAGTCGGGCGGAGACAGGGGGCCGGCGAGTCGGGCGGAGACAGGGGGCCGGCGAGTCGGGCGGAGACAGGGGGCCGGCGAGTCGGGCGGAGACAGGGGGCCGGCGAGTCGGGCGGAGACAGGGGGCCGGCGAGTCGGGCGGAGACAGGGGGCCGGCGAGTCGGGCGGAGACAGGGGGCCGGCGAGTCGGGCGGAGACAGGGGGCCGGCGAGTCGGGCGGAGACAGGGGGCCGGCGAGTCGGGCGGAGACAGGGGGCCGGCGAGTCGGGCGGAGACAGGGGGCCGGCGAGTCGGGCGGAGACAGGGGGCCGGCGAGTCGGGCGGAGACAGGGGGCCGGCGAGTCGGGCGGAGACAGGGGGCCGGCGAGTCGGGCGGAGACAGGGGGCCGGCGAGTCGGGCGGAGACAGGGGGCCGGCGAGTCGGGCGGAGACAGGGGGCCGGCGAGTCGGGCGGAGACAGGGGGCCGGCGAGTCGGGCGGAGACAGGGGGCCGGCGAGTCGGGCGGAGACAGGGGGCCGGCGAGTCGGGCGGAGACAGGGGGCCGGCGAGTCGGGCGGAGACAGGGGGCCGGCGAGTCGGGCGGAGACAGGGGGCCGGCGAGTCGGGCGGAGACAGGGGGCCGGCGAGTCGGGCGGAGACAGGGGGCCGGCGAGTCGGGCGGAGACAGGGGGCCGGCGAGTCGGGCGGAGACAGGGGGCCGGCGAGTCGGGCGGAGACAGGGGGCCGGCGAGTCGGGCGGAGACAGGGGGCCGGCGAGTCGGGCGGAGACAGGGGGCCGGCGAGTCGGGCGGAGACAGGGGGCCGGCGAGTCGGGCGGAGACAGGGGGCCGGCGAGTCGGGCGGAGACAGGGGGCCGGCGAGTCGGGCGGAGACAGGGGGCCGGCGAGTCGGGCGGAGACAGGGGGCCGGCGAGTCGGGCGGAGACAGGGGGCCGGCGAGTCGGGCGGAGACAGGGGGCCGGCGAGTCGGGCGGAGACAGGGGGCCGGCGAGTCGGGCGGAGACAGGGGGCCGGCGAGTCGGGCGGAGACAGGGGGCCGGCGAGTCGGGCGGAGACAGGGGGCCGGCGAGTCGGGCGGAGACAGGGGGCCGGCGAGTCGGGCGGAGACAGGGGGCCGGCGAGTCGGGCGGAGACAGGGGGCCGGCGAGTCGGGCGGAGACAGGGGGCCGGCGAGTCGGGCGGAGACAGGGGGCCGGCGAGTCGGGCGGAGACAGGGGGCCGGCGAGTCGGGCGGAGACAGGGGGCCGGCGAGTCGGGCGGAGACAGGGGGCCGGCGTGTCGGACGGAGACAGGGGGCCGGCGAGTCGGACGGAGACAGGGGGCCGGCGAGTCGGACGGAGACAGGGGGCCGGCGCGTCGGACGGAGACAGGGGGCCGGCGCGTCGGACGGAGACAGGGGGCCGGCGCGCCGGACGGAGACAGGGGGCCGGCGAGCCGGACGGAGACAGGGGGCCGGCGAGCCGGACGGAGACAGGGGGCCGGCGAGCCGGACGGAGACAGGGGGCCGGCGAGCCGGACGGAGACAGGGGGCCGGCGAGCCGGACGGAGACAGGGGGCCGGCGAGCCGGACGGAGACAGGTGGCCGGCGAGCCGGACGGAGACAGGGGGCCGGCGAGCCGGACGGAGACAGGGGGCCGGCGAGCCGGACGGAGACAGGGGGCCGGCGTGTCGGACGGAGACAGGGGGCCGGCGAGTCGGACGGAGACAGGGGGCCGGCGAGTCGGACGGAGACAGGGGGCCGGCGCGTCGGACGGAGACAGGGGGCCGGCGAGTCGGACGGAGACTGGGGGCCGGCGAGTGGGACGGAGACTGGGGGCCGGCGAGTGGGACGGAGACTGGGGGCCGGCGAGTGGGACGGAGACTGGGGGCCGGCGAGTGGGACGGAGACTGGGCGCCGGCGAGTGGGACGGAGACTGGGGGCCGGCGAGTGGGACGGAGACTGGGTCCTGTCTTTGTTCGACTGGAGCAGGACAGAGAGGGAGAGATTCTTAGCAGGAGTGCTGAGGGTGAGCAAAGTACTGATTTATTTCTTAATTTATTTGTTGTATTCCTTGTTTGTTTTGCGGGCTTTTCTACAGGTTTTATATTAGGGGAAGTGACGTCAGCTGAAGGGGATTCTGGGAGATTGAGTTCTTCGTCGAAAAGTCAGGTCCCTGGGGTGTTCGGCCTCTTTGTGAGTGCGAGAGAGACAGGGGTCCGGTGAGTGGGACAGAGACAGGGGTCCGGTGCGTGGGACAGAGACAGGGGTCCGGTGCGTGGGACAGAGAGAGGGGGCCGGTGAGTGGGACAGAGATAGGGGTCCTGTGAGTGGGACAGAGACAGCGGTCCGGTGAGTGCGACAGAGACAGGGGGCCGGTGAGTGCGACAGAGACAGGGGTCCGGTGAGTGGGACAGAGACAGCGGTCCAGTGAGTGCGACAGAGACAGGGGGCCGGTGAGTGCGACAGAGACAGGGGTCCGGTGAGTGGGACGGAGACAGCGGTCCGGTGAGTGGGACAGAGACGGGGGTACTGTGAGTGGGACAGAGACGGGGGTCCTGTGAGTGGGACAGAGACGGGGGGCCGGCGAGTCGGACAGAGACGGGGGGCCGGCGAGTCGGACGGAGACAGGGGGCCGGCGAGTCGGGCGGAGACAGGGGGCCGGCGAGTCGGGCGGAGACAGGGGGCCGGCGAGTCGGGCGGAGACAGGGGGCCGGCGAGTCGGGCGGAGACAGGGGGCCGGCGAGTCGGGCGGAGACAGGGGGCCGGCGAGTCGGGCGGAGACAGGGGGCCGGCGAGTCGGGCGGAGACAGGGGGCCGGCGAGTCGGGCGGAGACAGGGGGCCGGCGAGTCGGGCGGAGACAGGGGGCCGGCGAGTCGGGCGGAGACAGGGGGCCGGCGAGTCGGACGGAGACAGGGGGCCGGCGCGTCGGACGGAGACAGGGGGCCGGCGAGTCGGACGGAGACTGGGGGCCGGCGAGTGGGACGGAGACTGGGGGCCGGCGAGTGGGACGGAGACTGGGGGCCGGCGAGTGGGACGGAGACTGGGGGCCGGCGAGTGGGACGGAGACTGGGCGCCGGCGAGTGGGACGGAGACTGGGGGCCGGCGAGTGGGACGGAGACTGGGTCCTGTCTTTGTTCGACTGGAGCAGGACAGAGAGGGAGAGATTCTTAGCAGGAGTGCTGAGGGTGAGCAAAGTACTGATTTATTTCTTAATTTATTTGTTGTATTCCTTGTTTGTTTTGCGGGCTTTTCTACAGGTTTTATATTAGGGGAAGTGACGTCAGCTGAAGGGGATTCTGGGAGATTGAGTTCTTCGTCGAAAAGTCAGGTCCCTGGGGTGTTCGGCCTCTTTGTGAGTGCGAGAGAGACAGGGGTCCGGTGAGTGGGACAGAGACAGGGGTCCGGTGCGTGGGACAGAGACAGGGGTCCGGTGCGTGGGACAGAGAGAGGGGGCCGGTGAGTGGGACAGAGATAGGGGTCCTGTGAGTGGGACAGAGACAGCGGTCCGGTGAGTGCGACAGAGACAGGGGGCCGGTGAGTGCGACAGAGACAGGGGTCCGGTGAGTGGGACAGAGACAGCGGTCCAGTGAGTGCGACAGAGACAGGGGGCCGGTGAGTGCGACAGAGACAGGGGTCCGGTGAGTGGGACGGAGACAGCGGTCCGGTGAGTGGGACGGAGACGGGGGTACTGTGAGTGGGACAGAGACGGGGGTCCTGTGAGTGGGACAGAGACGGGGGGCCGGCGAGTCGGACAGAGACGGGGGGCCGGCGAGTCGGACAGAGACGGGGGGCCGGCGAGTCGGACGGAGACGGGGGGCCGGCGAGTCGGACGGAGACAGGGGGCCGGCGAGTCGGACGGAGACAGGGGGCCGGCGAGTCGGACGGAGACAGGGGGCCGGCGAGTCGGACGGAGACAGGGGGCCGGCGAGTCGGGCGGAGACAGGGGGCCGGCGAGTCGGGCGGAGACAGGGGGCCGGCGAGTCGGGCGGAGACAGGGGGCCGGCGAGTCGGGCGGAGACAGGGGGCCGGCGAGTCGGGCGGAGACAGGGGGCCGGCGAGTCGGGCGGAGACAGGGGGCCGGCGAGTCGGGCGGAGACAGGGGGCCGGCGAGTCGGGCGGAGACAGGGGGCCGGCGAGTCGGGCGGAGACAGGGGGCCGGCGAGTCGGGCGGAGACAGGGGGCCGGCGAGTCGGGCGGAGACAGGGGGCCGGCGAGTCGGGCGGAGACAGGGGGCCGGCGAGTCGGGCGGAGACAGGGGGCCGGCGAGTCGGGCGGAGACAGGGGGCCGGCGAGTCGGGCGGAGACAGGGGGCCGGCGAGTCGGGCGGAGACAGGGGACGGCGAGTCGGGCGGAGACAGGGGGCCGGCGAGTCGGGCGGAGACAGGGGGCCGGCGAGTCGGGCGGAGACAGGGGGCCGGCGAGTCGGGCGGAGACAGGGGGCCGGCGAGTCGGGCGGAGACAGGGGGCCGGCGAGTCGGGCGGAGACAGGGGGCCGGCGAGTCGGGCGGAGACAGGGGGCCGGCGAGTCGGGCGGAGACAGGGGGCCGGCGAGTCGGGCGGAGACAGGGGGCCGGCGAGTCGGGCGGAGACAGGGGGCCGGCGAGTCGGGCGGAGACAGGGGGCCGGCGAGTCGGGCGGAGACAGGGGGCCGGCGAGTCGGGCGGAGACAGGGGGCCGGCGAGTCGGGCGGAGACAGGGGGCCGGCGAGTCGGGCGGAGACAGGGGGCCGGCGAGTCGGGCGGAGACAGGGGGCCGGCGAGTCGGGCGGAGACAGGGGGCCGGCGAGTCGGGCGGAGACAGGGGGCCGGCGAGTCGGGCGGAGACAGGGGGCCGGCGAGTCGGGCGGAGACGGGGCCGGCGAGTCGGGCGGAGACAGGGGGCCGGCGAGTCGGGCGGAGACAGGGGGCCGGCGAGTCGGGCGGAGACAGGGGGCCGGCGAGTCGGGCGGAGACAGGGAGCCGGCGAGTCGGGCGGAGACAGGGGGCCGGCGAGTCGGGCGGAGACAGGGGGCCGGCGAGTCGGGCGGAGACAGGGGGCCGGCGAGTCGGGCGGAGACAGGGGGCCGGCGAGTCGGGCGGAGACAGGGGGCCGGCGAGTCGGGCGGAGACAGGGGGCCGGCGAGTCGGGCGGAGACAGGGGGCCGGCGAGTCGGGCGGAGACAGGGGGCCGGCGAGTCGGGCGGAGACAGGGGGCCGGCGAGTCGGGCGGAGACAGGGGGCCGGCGAGTCGGGCGGAGACAGGGGGCCGGCGAGCCGGACGGAGACAGGGGGCCGGCGTGTCGGACGGAGACAGGGGGCCGGCGAGTCGGACGGAGACAGGGGGCCGGCGAGTCGGACGGAGACAGGGGGCCGGCGCGTCGGACGGAGACAGGGGGCCGGCGAGTCGGACGGAGACTGGGGGCCGGCGAGTGGGACGGAGACTGGGGGCCGGCGAGTGGGACGGAGACTGGGGGCCGGCGAGTGGGACGGAGACTGGGGGCCGGCGAGTGGGACGGAGACTGGGCGCCG
Source organism: Mustelus asterias (assembly GCF_964213995.1). Taxonomy (NCBI): domain Eukaryota; kingdom Metazoa; phylum Chordata; class Chondrichthyes; order Carcharhiniformes; family Triakidae; genus Mustelus; species Mustelus asterias. Next base: position 18,229 of record NW_027593390.1, read on the forward strand.
GCGAGTGGGACGGAGACTGGGGGCCGGCGAGTGGGACGGAGACTGGGTCCTGTCTTTGTTCGACTGGAGCAGGACAGAGAGGGAGAGATTCTTAGCAGGAGTGCTGAGGGTGAGCAAAGTACTGATTTATTTCTTAATTTATTTGTTGTATTCCTTGTTTGTTTTGCGGGCTTTTCTACAGGTTTTATATTAGGGGAAGTGACGTCAGCTGAAGGGGATTCTGGGAGATTGAGTTCTTCGTCGAAAAGTCAGGTCCCTGGGGTGTTCGGCCTCTTTGTGAGTGCGAGAGAGACAGGGGTCCGGTGAGTGGGACAGAGACAGGGGTCCGGTGCGTGGGACAGAGACAGGGGTCCGGTGCGTGGGACAGAGAGAGGGGGCCGGTGAGTGGGACAGAGATAGGGGTCCTGTGAGTGGGACAGAGACAGCGGTCCGGTGAGTGCGACAGAGACAGGGGGCCGGTGAGTGCGACAGAGACAGGGGTCCGGTGAGTGGGACAGAGACAGCGGTCCAGTGAGTGCGACAGAGACAGGGGGCCGGTGAGTGCGACAGAGACAGGGGTCCGGTGAGTGGGACGGAGACAGCGGTCCGGTGAGTGGGACAGAGACGGGGGTACTGTGAGTGGGACAGAGACGGGGGTCCTGTGAGTGGGACAGAGACGGGGGGCCGGCGAGTCGGACAGAGACGGGGGGCCGGCGAGTCGGACGGAGACAGGGGGCCGGCGAGTCGGGCGGAGACAGGGGGCCGGCGAGTCGGGCGGAGACAGGGGGCCGGCGAGTCGGGCGGAGACAGGGGGCCGGCGAGTCGGGCGGAGACAGGGGGCCGGCGAGTCGGGCGGAGACAGGGGGCCGGCGAGTCGGGCGGAGACAGGGGGCCGGCGAGTCGGGCGGAGACAGGGGGCCGGCGAGTCGGGCGGAGACAGGGGGCCGGCGAGTCGGGCGGAGACAGGGGGCCGGCGAGTCGGGCGGAGACAGGGGGCCGGCGAGTCGGACGGAGACAGGGGGCCGGCGCGTCGGACGGAGACAGGGGGCCGGCGAGTCGGACGGAGACTGGGGGCCGGCGAGTGGGACGGAGACTGGGGGCCGGCGAGTGGGACGGAGACTGGGGGCCGGCGAGTGGGACGGAGACTGGGGGCCGGCGAGTGGGACGGAGACTGGGCGCCGGCGAGTGGGACGGAGACTGGGGGCCGGCGAGTGGGACGGAGACTGGGTCCTGTCTTTGTTCGACTGGAGCAGGACAGAGAGGGAGAGATTCTTAGCAGGAGTGCTGAGGGTGAGCAAAGTACTGATTTATTTCTTAATTTATTTGTTGTATTCCTTGTTTGTTTTGCGGGCTTTTCTACAGGTTTTATATTAGGGGAAGTGACGTCAGCTGAAGGGGATTCTGGGAGATTGAGTTCTTCGTCGAAAAGTCAGGTCCCTGGGGTGTTCGGCCTCTTTGTGAGTGCGAGAGAGACAGGGGTCCGGTGAGTGGGACAGAGACAGGGGTCCGGTGCGTGGGACAGAGACAGGGGTCCGGTGCGTGGGACAGAGAGAGGGGGCCGGTGAGTGGGACAGAGATAGGGGTCCTGTGAGTGGGACAGAGACAGCGGTCCGGTGAGTGCGACAGAGACAGGGGGCCGGTGAGTGCGACAGAGACAGGGGTCCGGTGAGTGGGACAGAGACAGCGGTCCAGTGAGTGCGACAGAGACAGGGGGCCGGTGAGTGCGACAGAGACAGGGGTCCGGTGAGTGGGACGGAGACAGCGGTCCGGTGAGTGGGACGGAGACGGGGGTACTGTGAGTGGGACAGAGACGGGGGTCCTGTGAGTGGGACAGAGACGGGGGGCCGGCGAGTCGGACAGAGACGGGGGGCCGGCGAGTCGGACAGAGACGGGGGGCCGGCGAGTCGGACGGAGACGGGGGGCCGGCGAGTCGGACGGAGACAGGGGGCCGGCGAGTCGGACGGAGACAGGGGGCCGGCGAGTCGGACGGAGACAGGGGGCCGGCGAGTCGGACGGAGACAGGGGGCCGGCGAGTCGGGCGGAGACAGGGGGCCGGCGAGTCGGGCGGAGACAGGGGGCCGGCGAGTCGGGCGGAGACAGGGGGCCGGCGAGTCGGGCGGAGACAGGGGGCCGGCGAGTCGGGCGGAGACAGGGGGCCGGCGAGTCGGGCGGAGACAGGGGCCGGCGAGTCGGGCGGAGACAGGGGGCCGGCGAGTCGGGCGGAGACAGGGGGCCGGCGAGTCGGGCGGAGACAGGGGGCCGGCGAGTCGGGCGGAGACAGGGGGCCGGCGAGTCGGGCGGAGACAGGGGGCCGGCGAGTCGGGCGGAGACAGGGGGCCGGCGAGTCGGGCGGAGACAGGGGGCCGGCGAGTCGGGCGGAGACAGGGGGCCGGCGAGTCGGGCGGAGACAGGGGGCCGGCGAGTCGGGCGGAGACAGGGGACGGCGAGTCGGGCGGAGACAGGGGGCCGGCGAGTCGGGCGGAGACAGGGGGCCGGCGAGTCGGGCGGAGACAGGGGGCCGGCGAGTCGGGCGGAGACAGGGGGCCGGCGAGTCGGGCGGAGACAGGGGGCCGGCGAGTCGGGCGGAGACAGGGGGCCGGCGAGTCGGGCGGAGACAGGGGGCCGGCGAGTCGGGCGGAGACAGGGGGCCGGCGAGTCGGGCGGAGACAGGGGGCCGGCGAGTCGGGCGGAGACAGGGGGCCGGCGAGTCGGGCGGAGACAGGGGGCCGGCGAGTCGGGCGGAGACAGGGGGCCGGCGAGTCGGGCGGAGACAGGGGGCCGGCGAGTCGGGCGGAGACAGGGGGCCGGCGAGTCGGGCGGAGACAGGGGGCCGGCGAGTCGGGCGGAGACAGGGGGCCGGCGAGTCGGGCGGAGACAGGGGGCCGGCGAGTCGGGCGGAGACAGGGGGCCGGCGAGTCGGGCGGAGACAGGGGGCCGGCGAGTCGGGCGGAGACGGGGCCGGCGAGTCGGGCGGAGACAGGGGGCCGGCGAGTCGGGCGGAGACAGGGGGCCGGCGAGTCGGGCGGAGACAGGGGGCCGGCGAGTCGGGCGGAGACAGGGAGCCGGCGAGTCGGGCGGAGACAGGGGGCCGGCGAGTCGGGCGGAGACAGGGGGCCGGCGAGTCGGGCGGAGACAGGGGGCCGGCGAGTCGGGCGGAGACAGGGGGCCGGCGAGTCGGGCGGAGACAGGGGGCCGGCGAGTCGGGCGGAGACAGGGGGCCGGCGAGTCGGGCGGAGACAGGGGGCCGGCGAGTCGGGCGGAGACAGGGGGCCGGCGAGTCGGGCGGAGACAGGGGGCCGGCGAGTCGGGCGGAGACAGGGGGCCGGCGAGTCGGGCGGAGACAGGGGGCCGGCGAGTCGGGCGGAGACAGGGGGCCGGCGAGTCGGGCGGAGACAGGGGGCCGGCGAGTCGGGCGGAGACAGGGGGCCGGCGAGTCGGGCGGAGACAGGGGGCCGGCGAGTCGGGCGGAGACAGGGGGCCGGCGAGTCGGGCGGAGACAGGGGGCCGGCGAGTCGGGCGGAGACAGGGGGCCGGCGAGTCGGGCGGAGACAGGGGGCCGGCGAGTCGGGCGGAGACAGGGGGCCGGCGAGTCGGGCGGAGACAGGGGGCCGGCGAGTCGGGCGGAGACAGGGGGCCGGCGAGTCGGGCGGAGACAGGGGGCCGGCGAGTCGGGCGGAGACAGGGGGCCGGCGAGTCGGGCGGAGACAGGGGGCCGGCGAGTCGGGCGGAGACAGGGGGCCGGCGAGTCGGGCGGAGACAGGGGGCCGGCGAGTCGGGCGGAGACAGGGGGCCGGCGAGTCGGGCGGAGACAGGGGGCCGGCGAGTCGGGCGGAGACAGGGGGCCGGCGAGTCGGGCGGAGACAGGGGGCCGGCGAGTCGGGCGGAGACAGGGGGCCGGCGAGTCGGGCGGAGACAGGGGGCCGGCGAGTCGGGCGGAGACAGGGGGCCGGCGAGTCGGGCGGAGACAGGGGGCCGGCGAGTCGGGCGGAGACAGGGGGCCGGCGAGTCGGACGGAGACAGGGGGCCGGCGAGTCGGACGGAGACAGGGGGCCGGCGAGTCGGACGGAGACAGGGGGCCGGCGCGTCGGACGGAGACAGGGGGCCGGCGCGTCGGACGGAGACAGGGGGCCGGCGCGCCGGGACGGAGACAGGGGGCCGGCGAGCCGGACGGAGACAGGGGGCCGGCGAGCCGGACGGAGACAGGGGGCCGGCGAGCCGGACGGAGACAGGGGGCCGGCGAGCCGGACGGAGACAGGGGGCCGGCGAGCCGGACGGAGACAGGGGGCCGGCGAGCCGGACGGAGACAGGGGGCCGGCGAGCCGGACGGAGACAGGGGGCCGGCGAGCCGGACGGAGACAGGGGGCCGGCGAGCCGGACGGAGACAGGGGGCCGGCGAGCCGGACGGAGACAGGGGGCCGGCGAGCCGGACGGAGACAGGGGGCCGGCGTGTCGGACGGAGACAGGGGGCCGGCGAGTCGGACGGAGACAGGGGGCCGGCGAGTCGGACGGAGACAGGGGGCCGGCGCGTCGGACGGAGACAGGGGGCCGGCGAGTCGGACGGAGACAGGGGGCCGGCGAGTCGGACGGAGCCAGGGGGCCGGCGAGTCGGACGGAGACAGGGGGCCGGCGAGTCGGACGGAGACAGGGGCCGGCGTGTCGGACGGAGACAGGGGGCCGGCGAGGCGGACGGAGACAGGGGGCCGGCGAGGCGGACGGAGACAGGGGGCCGGCGAGTCGGACGGAGACAGGGGGCCGGCGAGTCGGACGGAGACTGGGGGCCGGCGTGTCGGACGGAGACAGGGGGCCGGCGAGTCGGACGGAGACAGGGGGCCGGCGAGTCGGACGGAGACAGGGGGCCGGCGAGTCGGACGGAGCCAGGGGGCCGGCGAGTCGGACGGAGACACGGGGCCGGCGAGTCGGACGGAGACAGGGGGCCGGCGTGTCGGACGGAGACAGGGGGCCGGCGAGTCGGACGGAGACAGGGGGCCGGCGAGTCGGACGGAGACAGGGGGCCGGCGAGTCGGACGGAGACTGGGGGCCGGCGTGTCGGACGGAGAGAGGGGGCCGGCGAGTCGGGCGGAGACAGGGGGCCGGCGAGTCGGGCGGAGACAGGGGGCCGGCGAGTCGGGCGGAGACAGGGGGCCGGCGAGTCGGGCGGAGACAGGGGGCCGGCGAGTCGGGCGGAGACAGGGGCCGGCGAGTCGGGCGGAGACAGGGGGCCGGCGAGTCGGGCGGAGACAGGGGCCGGCGAGTCGGGCGGAGACAGGGGGCCGGCGAGTCGGGCGGAGACAGGGGGCCGGCGAGTCGGGCGGAGACAGGGGGCCGGCGAGTCGGGCGGAGACAGGGGGCCGGCGAGTCGGGCGGAGACAGGGGGCCGGCGAGTCGGGCGGAGACAGGGGGCCGGCGAGTCGGGCGGAGACAGGGGGCCGGCGAGTCGGGCGGAGACAGGGGGCCGGCGAGTCGGGCGGAGACAGGGGGCCGGCGAGTCGGGCGGAGACAGGGGCCGGCGAGTCGGGCGGAGACAGGGGGCCGGCGAGTCGGGCGGAGACAGGGGGCCGGCGAGTCGGGCGGAGACAGGGGGCCGGCGAGTCGGGCGGAGACAGGGGGCCGGCGAGTCGGGCGGAGACAGGGGGCCGGCGAGTCGGGCGGAGACAGGGGGCCGGCGAGTCGGGCGGAGACAGGGGGCCGGCGAGTCGGGCGGAGACAGGGGGCCGGCGAGTCGGGCGGAGACAGGGGGCCGGCGAGTCGGGCGGAGACAGGGGGCCGGCGAGTCGGGCGGAGACAGGGGGCCGGCGAGTCGGGCGGAGACAGGGGGCCGGCGAGTCGGGCGGAAGACAGGGGGCCGGCGAGTCGGGCGGAGACAGGGGGCCGGCGAGCCGGGCGGAGACAGGGGGCCGGCGAGCCGGGCGGAGACAGGGGGCCGGCGAGTCGGGCGGAGACAGGGGGCCGGCGAGCCGGGCGGAGACAGGGGCCGGGGAGAAGGGCCGGCGGCGGAGACAGGGGGCCGGCGAGCCGGACGGAGACAGGGGGCCGGCGAGCCGGACGGAGACAGGGGGCCGGCGAGCCGGACGGAGACAGGGGGCCGGCGAGCCGGACGGAGACAGGGGGCCGGCGAGCGGACGGAGACAGGGGGCCGGCGAGCCGGACGGAGACAGGGGGCCGGCGTGTCGGACGGAGACAGGGGGCCGGCGAGTCGGACGGAGACAGGGGGCCGGCGAGTCGGACGGAGACAGGGGGCCGGCGCGTCGGACGGAGACAGGGGGCCGGCGAGTCGGACGGAGACAGGGGGCCGGCGAGTCGGACGGAGCCAGGGGGCCGGCGAGTCGGACGGAGACAGGGGGCCGGCGAGTCGGACGGAGACAGGGGGCCGGCGTGTCGGACGGAGACAGGGGGCCGGCGAGGCGGACGGAGACAGGGGGCCGGCGAGGCGGACGGAGACAGGGGGCCGGCGAGTCGGACGGAGACAGGGGGCCGGCGAGTCGGACGGAGACTGGGGGCCGGCGTGTCGGACGGAGACAGGGGGCCTGCGAGTCGGACGGAGACAGGGGGCCGGCGAGTCGGACGGAGACAGGGGGCCGGCGAGTCGGACGGAGCCAGGGGGCCGGCGAGTCGGACGGAGACACGGGGCCGGCGAGTCGGACGGAGACAGGGGGCCGGCGTGTCGGACGGAGACAGGGGGCCGGCGAGTCGGACGGAGACAGGGGGCCGGCGAGTCGGACGGAGACAGGGGGCCGGCGAGTCGGACGGAGACTGGGGGCCGGCGTGTCGGACGGAGAGAGGGGGCAGGCGAGTCGGGCGGAGACAGGGGGCCGGCGAGTCGGGCGGAGACAGGGGGCCGGCGAGTCGGGCGGAGACAGGGGGCCGGCGAGTCGGGCGGAGACAGGGGGCCGGCGAGTCGGGCGGAGACAGGGGGCCGGCGAGTCGGGCGGAGACAGGGGGCCGGCGAGTCGGGCGGAGACAGGGGGCCGGCGAGTCGGCGGAGACAGGGGGCCGGCGAGTCGGGCGGAGACAGGGGGCCGGCGAGTCGGGCGGAGACAGGGGGCCGGCGAGTCGGGCGGAGACAGGGGGCCGGCGAGTCGGGCGGAGACAGGGGGCCGGCGAGTCGGGCGGAGACAGGGGGCCGGCGAGTCGGGCGGAGACAGGGGGCCGGCGAGTCGGGCGGAGACAGGGGGCCGGCGAGTCGGGCGGAGACAGGGGGCCGGCGAGTCGGGCGGAGACAGGGGGCCGGCGAGTCGGGCGGAGACAGGGGGCCGGCGAGTCGGGCGGAGACAGGGGGCCGGCGAGTCGGGCGGAGACAGGGGGCCGGCGAGTCGGGCGGAGACAGGGGCCGGCGAGTCGGGCGGAGACAGGGGGCCGGCGAGTCGGGCGGAGAGGGGCCGGCGAGTCGGGCGGAGACAGGGGGCCGGCGAGTCGGGCGGAGACAGGGGGCCGGCGAGTCGGGCGGAGACAGGGGGCCGGCGAGTCGGGCGGAGACAGGGGGGCCGGCGAGTCGGGCGGAGACAGGGGGCCGGCGAGTCGGGCGGAGACAGGGGGCCGGCGAGTCGGGCGGAGACAGGGGGCCGGCGAGTCGGGCGGAGACAGGGGGCCGGCGAGTCGGGCGGAGACAGGGGGCCGGCGAGTCGGGCGGAGACAGGGGGCCGGCGAGTCGGGCGGAGACAGGGGGCCGGCGAGTCGGGCGGAGACAGGGGGCCGGCGAGTCGGGCGGAGACAGGGGGCCGGCGAGTCGGGCGGAGACAGGGGGCCGGCGAGTCGGGCGGAGACAGGGGGCCGGCGAGTCGGGCGGAGACAGGGGGCCGGCGAGTCGGGCGGAGACAGGGGGCCGGCGAGTCGGGCGGAGACAGGGGGCCGGCGAGTCGGGCGGAGACAGGGGGCCGGCGAGTCGGGCGGAGACAGGGGGCCGGCGAGTCGGGCGGAGACAGGGGGCCGGCGAGTCGGGCGGAGACAGGGGGCCGGCGAGTCGGGCGGAGACAGGGGGCCGGCGAGTCGGGCGGAGACAGGGGGCCGGCGAGTCGGGCGGAGACAGGGGGCCGGCGAGTCGGGCGGAGACAGGGGGCCGGCGAGTCGGGCGGAGACAGGGGGCCGGCGAGTCGGGCGGAGACAGGGGGCCGGCGAGTCGGGCGGAGACAGGGGGCCGGCGAGTCGGGCGGAGACGGGGGCCGGCGAGTCGGGCGGAGACAGGGGGCCGGCGAGTCGGGCGGAGACAGGGGGCCGGCGAGTCGGGCGGAGACAGGGGGCCGGCGAGTCGGGCGGAGACAGGGGGCCGGCGAGTCGGGCGGAGACAGGGGGCCGGCGAGTCGGGCGGAGACAGGGGGCCGGCGAGTCGGGCGGAGACAGGGGGCCGGCGAGTCGGGCGGAGACAGGGGGCCGGCGAGTCGGGCGGAGACAGGGGGCCGGCGAGTCGGGCGGAGACAGGGGGCCGGCGAGTCGGGCGGAGACAGGGGGCCGGCGAGTCGGGCGGAGACAGGGGGCCGGCGAGTCGGGCGGAGACAGGGGGCCGGCGAGTCGGGCGGAGACAGGGGGCCGGCGAGTCGGGCGGAGACAGGGGCCGGCGAGTCGGGCGGAGACAGGGGGCCGGCGAGTCGGGCGGAGACAGGGGGCCGGCGAGTCGGGCGGAGACAGGGGGCCGGCGAGTCGGGCGGAGACAGGGGGCCGGCGAGTCGGGCGGAGACAGGGGGCCGGCGAGTCGGGCGGAGACAGGGGGCCGGCGAGTCGGGCGGAGACAGGGGGCCGGCGAGTCGGGCGGAGACAGGGGGCCGGCGAGTCGGGCGGAGACAGGGGGCCGGCGAGTCGGGCGGAGACAGGGGGCCGGCGAGTCGGGCGGAGACAGGGGGCCGGCGAGTCGGGCGGAGACAGGGGGCCGGCGAGTCGGGCGGAGACAGGGGGCCGGCGAGTCGGGCGGAGACAGGGGGCCGGCGAGTCGGGCGGAGACAGGGGGCCGGCGAGTCGGGCGGAGACAGGGGGCCGGCGAGTCGGGCGGAGACAGGGGGCCGGCGAGTCGGGCGGAGACAGGGGGCCGGCGAGTCGGGCGGAGACAGGGGGCCGGCGAGTCGGGCGGAGACAGGGGGCCGGCGAGTCGGGCGGAGACAGGGGGCCGGCGAGTCGGGCGGAGACAGGGGGCCGGCGAGTCGGGCGGAGACAGGGGGCCGGCGAGTCGGGCGGAGACAGGGGGCCGGCGAGTCGGGCGGAGACAGGGGGCCGGCGAGTCGGGCGGAGACAGGGGGCCGGCGAGTCGGGCGGAGACAGGGGGCCGGCGAGTCGGGCGGAGACAGGGGGCCGGCGAGTCGGGCGGAGACAGGGGGCCGGCGAGTCGGGCGGAGACAGGGGGCCGGCGAGTCGGGCGGAGACAGGGGGCCGGCGAGTCGGGCGGAGACAGGGGGCCGGCGAGTCGGGCGGAGACAGGGGGCCGGCGAGTCGGGCGGAGACAGGGGGCCGGCGAGTCGGGCGGAGACAGGGGGCCGGCGAGTCGGGCGGAGACAGGGGGCCGGGGACAGGGGGCCGGCGAGTCGGGCGGAGACAGGGGGCCGGCGAGTCGGGCGGAGACAGGGGGCCGGCGAGTCGGGCGGAGACAGGGGGCCGGCGAGTCGGGCGGAGACAGGGGGCCGGCGAGTCGGGCGGAGACAGGGGGCCGGCGAGTCGGGCGGAGACAGGGGCCGGCGAGTCGGGCGGAGACAGGGGGCCGGCGAGTCGGGCGGAGACAGGGGGCCGGCGAGTCGGACGGAGACAGGGGGCCGGCGAGTCGGGCGGAGACAGGGGGCCGGCGAGTCGGGCGGAGACAGGGGGCCGGCGAGTCGGGCGGAGACAGGGGGCCGGCGAGTCGGGCGGAGACAGGGGGCCGGCGAGTCGGGCGGAGACAGGGGGCCGGCGAGTCGGGCGGAGACAGGGGGCCGGCGAGTCGGGCGGAGACAGGGGGCCGGCGAGTCGGGCGGAGACAGGGGGCCGGCGAGTCGGGCGGAGACAGGGGGCCGGCGAGTCGGGCGGAGACAGGGGGCCGGCGAGTCGGGCGGAGACAGGGGGCCGGCGAGTCGGGCGGAGACAGGGGCCGGCGAGTCGGGCGGAGACAGGGGGCCGGCGAGTCGGGCGGAGACAGGGGGCCGGCGAGTCGGGCGGAGACAGGGGGCCGGCGAGTCGGGCGGAGACAGGGGGCCGGCGAGTCGGGCGGAGACAGGGGGCCGGCGAGTCGGGCGGAGACAGGGGGCCGGCGAGTCGGGCGGAGACAGGGGGCCGGCGAGTCGGGCGGAGACAGGGGGCCGGCGAGTCGGGCGGAGACAGGGGGCCGGCGAGTCGGGCGGAGACAGGGGGCCGGCGAGTCGGGCGGAGACAGGGGGCCGGCGAGTCGGGCGGAGACAGGGGGCCGGCGAGTCGGGCGGAGACAGGGGGCCGGCGAGTCGGGCGGAGACAGGGGGCCGGCGAGTCGGGCGGAGACAGGGGGCCGGCGAGTCGGGCGGAGACAGGGGGCCGGCGAGTCGGGCGGAGACAGGGGGCCGGCGAGTCGGGCGGAGACAGGGGGCCGGCGAGTCGGGCGGAGACAGGGGGCCGGCGAGTCGGGCGGAGACAGGGGGCCGGCGAGTCGGGCGGAGACAGGGGGCCGGCGAGTCGGGCGGAGACAGGGGGCCGGCGAGTCGGGCGGAGACAGGGGGCCGGCGAGTCGGGCGGAGACAGGGGGCCGGCGAGTCGGGCGGAGACAGGGGGCCGGCGAGTCGGGCGGAGACAGGGGGCCGGCGAGTCGGGCGGAGACAGGGGGCCGGCGAGTCGGGCGGAGACAGGGGGCCGGCGAGTCGGGCGGAGACAGGGGGCCGGCGAGTCGGACGGAGACAGGGGGCCGGCGAGTCGGGCGGAGACAGGGGGCCGGCGAGTCGGGCGGAGACAGGGGGCCGGCGAGTCGGGCGGAGACAGGGGGCCGGCGAGTCGGGCGGAGACAGGGGCCGGCGAGTCGGGCGGAGACAGGGGGCCGGCGAGTCGGGCGGAGACAGGGGGCCGGCGAGTCGGGCGGAGACAGGGGGCCGGCGAGTCGGGCGGAGACAGGGGGCCGGCGAGTCGGGCGGAGACAGGGGGCCGGCGAGTCGGGCGGAGACAGGGGGCCGGCGAGTCGGGCGGAGACAGGGGGCCGGCGAGTCGGGCGGAGACAGGGGGCCGGCGAGTCGGGCGGAGACAGGGGGCCGGCGAGTCGGGCGGAGACAGGGGGCCGGCGAGTCGGGCGGAGACAGGGGGCCGGCGAGTCGGGCGGAGACAGGGGGCCGGCGAGTCGGGCGGAGACAGGGGGCCGGCGAGTCGGGCGGAGACAGGGGGCCGGCGAGTCGGGCGGAGACAGGGGGCCGGCGAGTCGGGCGGAGACAGGGGGCCGGCGAGTCGGGCGGAGACAGGGGGCCGGCGAGTCGGGCGGAGACAGGGGGCCGGCGAGTCGGGCGGAGACAGGGGGCCGGCGAGTCGGGCGGAGACAGGGGGCCGGCGAGTCGGGCGGAGACAGGGGGCCGGCGAGTCGGGCGGAGACAGGGGGCCGGCGAGTCGGGCGGAGACAGGGGGCCGGCGAGTCGGGCGGAGACAGGGGGCCGGCGAGTCGGGCGGAGACAGGGGGCCGGCGAGTCGGGCGGAGACAGGGGGCCGGCGAGTCGGGCGGAGACAGGGGGCCGGCGAGTCGGGCGGAGACAGGGGGCCGGCGAGTCGGGCGGAGACAGGGGGGCCGGCGAGTCGGGCGGAGACAGGGGGCCGGCGAGTCGGGCGGAGACAGGGGGCCGGCGAGTCGGGCGGAGACAGGGGGCCGGCGAGTCGGGCGGAGACAGGGGGCCGGCGAGTCGGGCGGAGACAGGGGGCCGGCGAGTCGGGCGGAGACAGGGGGCCGGCGAGTCGGGCGGAGACAGGGGGCCGGCGAGTCGGGCGGAGACAGGGGGCCGGCGAGTCGGGCGGAGACAGGGGGCCGGCGAGTCGGGCGGAGACAGGGGGCCGGCGAGTCGGGCGGAGACAGGGGGCCGGCGAGTCGGGCGGAGACAGGGGGCCGGCGAGTCGGGCGGAGACAGGGGGCCGGCGAGTCGGGCGGAGACAGGGGGCCGGCGAGTCGGGCGGAGACAGGGGGCCGGCGAGTCGGGCGGAGACAGGGGGCCGGCGAGTCGGGCGGAGACAGGGGCCGGCGAGTCGGGCGGAGACAGGGGGCCGGCGAGTCGGGCGGAGACAGGGGGCCGGCGAGTCGGGCGGAGACAGGGGGCCGGCGAGTCGGGCGGAGACAGGGGGCCGGCGAGTCGGGCGGAGACAGGGGGCCGGCGAGTCGGGCGGAGACAGGGGCCGGCGAGTCGGGCGGAGACAGGGGCCGGCGAGTCGGGCGGAGACAGGGGGCCGGCGAGTCGGGCGGAGACAGGGGGCCGGCGAGTCGGGCGGAGACAGGGGGCCGGCGAGTCGGGCGGAGACAGGGGGCCGGCGAGTCGGGCGGAGACAGGGGGCCGGCGAGTCGGGCGGAGACAGGGGGCCGGCGAGTCGGGCGGAGACAGGGGGCCGGCGAGTCGGGCGGAGACAGGGGGCCGGCGAGTCGGGCGGAGACAGGGGGCCGGCGAGTCGGGCGGAGACAGGGGGCCGGCGAGTCGGGCGGAGACAGGGGGCCGGCGAGTCGGGCGGAGACAGGGGGCCGGCGAGTCGGGCGGAGACAGGGGGCCGGCGAGTCGGGCGGAGACAGGGGGCCGGCGAGTCGGGCGGAGACAGGGGGCCGGCGAGTCGGGCGGAGACAGGGGGCCGGCGAGTCGGGCGGAGACAGGGGGCCGGCGAGTCGGGCGGAGACAGGGGGCCGGCGGAGTCGGGCGGAGACAGGGGCCGGCGAGTCGGGCGGAGACAGGGGGCCGGCGAGCCGGGCGGAGACAGGGGGCCGGCGAGCCGGGCGGAGACAGGGGGCCGGCGAGCCGGACGGAGACAGGGGGCCGGCGAGCCGGACGGAGACAGGGGGCCGGCGAGTCGGACGGAGACAGGGGGCCGGCGAGTCGGACGGAGACAGGGGGCCGGCGAGTCGGACGGAGACAGGGGGCCGGCGTGTCGGACGGAGACAGGGGGCCGGCGAGTCGGACGGAGACAGGGGGCCGGCGAGTCGGACGGAGACAGGGGCCGGCGCGTCGGACGGAGACAGGGGGCCGGCGAGTCGGACGGAGACAGGGGGCCGGCGAGTCGGACGGAGCCAGGGGGCCGGCGAGTCGGACGGAGACAGGGGGCCGGCGAGTCGGACGGAGACAGGGGGCCGGCGTGTCGGACGGAGACAGGGGGCCGGCGAGGCGGACGGAGACAGGGGGCCGGCGAGGCGGACGGAGACAGGGGGCCGGCGAGTCGGACGGAGACAGGGGGCCGGCGAGTCGGACGGAGACTGGGGGCCGGCGTGTCGGACGGAGACAGGGGGCCGGCGAGTCGGACGGAGACAGGGGGCCGGCGAGTCGGACGGAGACAGGGGCGGCGAGTCGGCGGAGTCGGACGGAGACAGGGGGCCGGCGAGTCGGACGGAGCCAGGGGGCCGGCGAGTCGGCGGAGACAGGGGGCCGGCGAGTCGGACGGAGACAGGGGGCCGGCGAGTCGGGCGGAGACAGGGGGCCGGCGAGTCGGGCGGAGACAGGGGGCCGGCGAGTCGGGCGGAGACAGGGGGCCGGCGAATCGGGCGGGGGGAGACAGGGGGCCGGCGAGTCGGGCGGAGACAGGGGGCCGGCGAGTCGGGCGGAGACAGGGGGCCGGCGAGTCGGGCGGAGACAGGGGGCCGGCGAGTCGGGCGGAGACAGGGGGCCGGCGAGTCGGGCGGAGACAGGGGGCCGGCGAGTCGGGCGGAGACAGGGGGCCGGCGAGTCGGGCGGAGACAGGGGGCCGGCGAGTCGGGCGGAGACAGGGGGCCGGCGAGTCGGGCGGAGACAGGGGGCCGGCGAGTCGGGCGGAGACAGGGGGCCGGCGAGTCGGGCGGAGACAGGGGGCCGGCGAGTCGGGCGGAGACAGGGGGCCGGCGAGTCGGGCGGAGACAGGGGGCCGGCGAGTCGGGCGGAGACAGGGGGCCGGCGAGTCGGGCGGAGACAGGGGGCCGGCGAGCGGGCGGAGACAGGGGGCCGGCGAGTCGGGCGGAGACAGGGGGCCGGCGAGTCGGGCGGAGACAGGGGGCCGGCGAGCCGGGCGGAGACAGGGGGCCGGCGAGCCGGACGGAGACAGGGGGCCGGCGAGTCGGACGGAGACAGGGGGCCGGCGAGTCGGCGAGACAGGGGGGCCGGCGAGTGGACGGAGACAGGGGGCCGGCGAGTCGGACGGAGACAGGGGGCCGGCGCGTCGGACGGAGACAGGGGGCCGGGCGAGTCGGACGGAGACAGGGGGCCGGCGAGTCGGACGGAGACAGGGGGCCGGCGAGTCGGACGGAGACAGGGGGCGGCGAGTCGGACGGAGACAGGGGGCCGGCGAGTCGGACGGAGACAGGGGGCCGGCGAGGCGGACGGAGACAGGGGGCCGGCGAGTCGGACGGAGACAGGGGGCCGGCGAGTCGGACGGAGACAGGGGGCCGGCGAGTCGGACGGAGACAGGGGGCCGGCGTGTCGGACGGAGACAGGGGGCCGGCGAGTCGGACGGAGACAGGGGGCCGGCGAGTCGGACGGAGACAGGGGGCCGGCGAGTCGGACGGAGCCAGGGGGCCGGCGAGTCGGGCGGAGACAGGGGGCCGGCGAGTCGGGCGGAGACAGGGGGCCGGCGAGTCGGACTGGAGACAGGGGGCCGGCGAGTCGGACGGAGACAGGGGGCCGGCGAGTCGGACGGAGACAGGGGGCCGGCGAGTCGGACGGAGACAGGGGGCCGGCGAGTCGGGCGGAGACAGGGGCCGGCGAGTCGGGCGGAGACAGGGGGCCGGCGAGTCGGGCGGAGACAGGGGGCCGGCGAGTCGGGCGGAGACAGGGGGCCGGCGAGTCGGCGGAGACAGGGGGCCGGCGAGTCGGGCGGAGACAGGGGCCGGCGAGTCGGCGGAGACAGGGGGCGGGCGAGTCGGGCGGAGAGGGGGCCGGCGAGTCGGGCGGAGACAGGGGGCGGCGAGTCGGCGGAGACAAGGGGGCCGGCGAGGTCGGGCGGAGACAGGGGGCCGGCGAGTCGGGCGGAGAC
>NW_027593391.1:5000-12500 GCF_964213995.1 Mustelus asterias
TCACCCCGTGCTGTATCTGTTCCGGGAGTGTTTGATGGGGACAGTGTGGAGGGAGATTTACTCTGTATCTAACCCCATGTTGTACCTGTCCTGGGACTGTTTGATGGGGACAGTGTCGAGGGAGCTTTACTCTATATCTAACCACTTGCTGTACCTGTCCTGGGAGTGTTTGATGGGGACAGTATCGAGGGAGCTTTACTCTGTATCTAACCACTTGCTGTATCTGTCCTGGGAGTGTTTGATGGGGACAGTGTAGAGGGAGCTTTACTCTGTATCTAACCCCGTACTGTACCTGTCCTGGGAGTGTTTGATGGGGACAGTGTGGAGGGAGATTTACCCTGTATCTAACCCCATGTTGTACCTGTCCTGGGAGTGTTTGATGGGGACAGTGTCGAGGGAGCTTTACTCTATATCTAACCACTTGCTGTACCTGTCCTGGGAGTGTTTGATGGGGACAGTATCGAGGGAGCTTTACTCTGTATCTAACCACTTGCTGTATCTGTCCTGGGATGTTTGATGGGGACATTATCGAGGGAGCTTTACTCTGTATCTAACCACTTGCTGTATCTGTCCTGGGAGTGTTTGATGGGGACATTATCGAGGGAGCTTTACTCTTTATCTAAACGCGTGCTGTACCTGTCCTGGGCGGGTTTGTTGGGGATAGTGCAGAGGGAGGTTTACTCTGTATCTCAACCCGTGCTGTACCTGTCCTGGGAGTGTTTGATGGGGACAGTATCGAGGGAGCTTTACTCTGTATCTAACCCCGTGCTGTACCTGTCCTGGGAGTGTTTGATGGGGACAGTGTAGAGAGAGCTTTACTCTGTATCGAACTCTGTGCTGTACCTGTACCTTTCCTGGGAGTGTTGGATGGCAACAGTGTCGAGGGAGCTTTACTTTGCATCTAATCCCGTGTTTCAGTTACTGATAGACTGCAGAGGAAGATCAGGTCACACACACGCTCTCCTTACACACTCTCAGACACACAGACACACATGCTCTCTCTGTCTCACAAACACATACACTATCTCTTACGCACTCTCTCTGTCACACACATGCTCTTTCTCTCTGTCACACACACTTTCTCTCTCACACATATTCTCTCACACACACTTTCACGCTCACACACTCTCACCCATGCATTCTCTCTCATTGTCACACTCTCACACACATGCACTCAGTCTCTCTCACACACAGACACTCACTCTCTCACACACATACACTCACTCTCACACATACACTCTCTCACACACATACACTCTCTCTCTCACACATACACTCTCTCTCTCACAAATAGACTCTCTCTCAAGCATATACTCTCTCCCACACACACACACTCTCTCTCACGCACACACTCTCTCTCACGCACACACTCTCTCTCTCGCACACACTCTCTCTCTCACACACACTCTCTCTCTCACACACTCTCTCTCTCTCTCTCACACACACACTCTCTGACACATACACTCTCTCAAACATACACTCTCTCTCACGCACACACACTCTCCCTCACGCACACACACTCTCTCTCACGCACGCACTCTCCCTCTCGCACACACTCTCTCTCTCGCACACACTATCTCACTCACACACACTCTCTCTCACACAATCACACACACACACTCTCTCACGCACACGCTCTCTCTCACGCACACGCTCTCTCTCACGCACACGCTCTCTCTCACGCACACGCTCTCTCTCACGCACACGCTCTCTCTCACGCACACGCTCTCTCTCACGCACACACTCTCTCTCACGCACACACTCTCTCGCACACACTCTCTCTCTCGCACACACTCTCTCTCTCGCACACACTCTCTCTCTCGCACACACTCTCTCTCTCGCACACACTCTCTCTCTCGCACACACTCTCTCTCTCGCACACGCTCTCTCTCTCGCACACACACTCTCTCTCGCACACGCTCTCTCTCTCGCACACACTCTCTCTCTCGCACACACATTCTCTCTCGCACACACATTCTCTCTCGCACACACTATCTCTCTCACACACTCTCTCTCTCTCACACTCACACACTTTCTCACACACTCTCTCGCACACAATCTCTCCCACACACACTCTCTCTCTCTCACACACACATTCTCTCACACACACACACACACACACTATCTCTCTCACACACTCTCTCTCTCTCACACTCACACACTTTCTCACACACTCTCTCGCACACAATCTCTCCCACACACACACACTCTCTCTCTCTCACACACACTCTCTCTCTCACACACACATTCTCTCACACACACACACACACACAATGATGGGGCAAAATGTAGAGGAAGATTTGAGCTGTATCTAACCCCGTGCTGTACCTGTCCTGGGTGTGTTTGATGTGCACAATGTGGAGGCAGCTTTTCCTTTAATCTAGCACCATGCTGTATCTGTCGTTGGATTATTTGATAGTGACAGTGTATCGGGAGCTTCACTCTGTATCTAACCCCGTGCTGTACCTGTCCTGGGAGTGTTTGATGGGGACAGTGTCGAGGGAGCTTCACTCTGTATCTAACCCCGTGCTGTACCTGTCCTGGGAGTGTTTGATGGGGACAGTGTATAGGGAGCTTCACTCTGTATCTAAACCCTTGCTGTACCTGTCCTCGGTGTGTTTGATGGGGACAGTGTCGAGGGAGCTTTACTCTGTATCTAATCCCGTGCTGTACCTGTCCTGGGAGTGTTTGATGGGGACAGTGTCGAGGGAGCTTCACTCTGTATCTAAACCCGTGCTGTACCTGTCCTGGGAGTGTTTGATGGGGACAGTATAGAGGGAGCTTTACTCTGTATCTAACCCCGTGCTGTACCTGTCCTGGGAGTGTTTGATGGGGACAGTGTAGAGGGAGCTTCACTCTGTATCTAAACACGTGCTGTACCTGTCCTGGGAGTGTTTGATGGGGATAGTGTAGAGGGAGCTTTATCTGTATCTACCCTGTGCTGTATATGTCCTGGGAGTGTTTGATGAGGACAGTGAAGTGGGAGCTTTACTCTATATCTAACCACTTGCTGTATCTGTCCTGGGAGTGTTTGATGGGGACAGTGTTGAGGGAGCTTTACTCTGTATCTAACCCTTGCTGTACCTGTCCTGGGAGTGTTTGATTGGGACAGTGTTGAGGGAGCTTTACTCTATATCTAACCACTTGCTGTCCCTGTCCTGCGAGTGTTTGATGGAGACAGTGTCGAGGGACCTTTACTCTGCATTGAACCCCGTGCTGTATTTGTCCTGGGTGTGTTTAATGGGGACAGTGTCGAGGGAGCTATACTCTGTACCTAACCCTGTGCTGTACCTGTCCTGGGAGTTTTTGATGGGGACAGGACTTGGGGGACATTGGATTTTAGACAATGTTTAGGGTTTTAGACTTTTCGGAGTGAAATTCAGGAACACTTTGCCACACCTGGTGTGATATTAGTTTGGAACTACCTTCTATATTTCACAGTTGATGCTCAGTCACTTATTAATGTTCAAACCTGAAGTTGATAGATGGTATTTTACACACAGGAGAAGCAATTTAAAATCAATGGGTCAATGTTAAAATAGTTGCAGGAACAGAGAGACCTGGGGTTTCAGTTCATTTTTACATCTTAAAGATTCAACCTGGGGCTCAGAATCTGTCAGTTGAATCTACTTTTCCTGTCCCGAAAACGTGTCAACAATTGTGTTGGGGAATGTGACAAAAGGTGACATTCCTGCATCCTGCACAGTGGGGTTGGGAGGCTGTTTGAAAGGAGATTCAGAAAGTGTCAATTAGATTGTGTCTCTTTGCAGAAGTTGAGTATTTCACAGGAGATGCCTTGAGATAAAGGAAAGTTTTACCAATGTCTGCGTAACTTTCAAAGTCTCCAGACGCATGAAGGGGGCAGAGATTTTGTAATATTCAGAGCAGGAGATGGGGGACAATCACAGAATTGAAGATGTGAGGCCATCTCTTGTTTCTGAATGTCAATCTGTAGCTTTTAAACTTTAGTCCTGGGCTAATCATTCCAAGTTTGCAATCCCACACTTTGCTGTTGTGAATTGTGAGTTGTAAATTTTCTGAAATTGATTCTGTAATAAAAATCCCTGCAGGATGCAATGATTCCCATTCTGTCTGCTGCTGCAAAGCCCCAGTTTGTGTCTCAGTTTCACTATTTATCAACCATTTAAGATCCAAGAGCCATAGAATTCCTACACTGCAGAATGAGGCCATTCAGCCCAACAAGCCTGCCCCGACAATAATCCCACCCAGGCCCGAATCCCCCTGACACTAAGAGGCAATTTAGCAAACGTGCAAACTCCACACAGACAGTCACTCGAGGCGGGGAATCGAACCCAGATCCCTGGCGCTGTGAGTCAGCAGTGCTAACCACTGTGCCACCGTGTCGCCCGGTGATGAGACAGAACGTTTGCCAAAGTGCACAGAAATAGGCAGCATTGTCAGCATTTTAGCTGGAAGCTTCAAATGACAAAGGGATCTTAATAGGAGAGTCACAGAATCCCTGCAGTGCAGAAGGAGACCATTCAGCCCATCGAGTCTGTACTGACTCTCTGGCACAGTATCTTACCAAGGCCCTTGACCCAGCCCTATCCCCGTAACCCCACACATTTACCTTAATCCACCGAACCAACACAGCTTTGGACAGGAAACGGCAATTTACTGTGTCCAATCCACAAATTTGGAAAATACTGGGATGGATTGAGAAATGGTTTCCGGGCAGAAAACAGAGCTCAGATACAAATGGGCCCTTTGGCCCAACTTTTCCCTGCCACCCAGTTTTTACCATTAAGCTCGTATCAAATGCCTTGCGTTTGGCCCAAATCCCTCCATACCAATCTTACCAGAATAACTGTCTAAATGCTTTTTAAAATATAAAATTGTGTCCGCTTCTACTACGACCTCTGGCAGCTTGTTCCAATCCCTCACCACCCTCTGTGTGAAAAGAATTGCCCTCTGGACCCTCTCCCCTCTCACCTTAAACCTATGTCTTCTAGTTTTAGACTCCCCTCCCTTTTGGAAAAGATGTTGACGAGCTTATCAAAGAACAAAGAGAATTACAGCACAGGAACAGGCCCTTCGGCCCTCCAAGCCTGCACCAACCATGCTGCCCGACTGAACTAAAACCCCCTACCCTTCCGGGGACCATATCCCTCTATTCCCATCCTATTCATGTATTTGTCCAGACGTTCCGTAAAACTCACTATCGTATCTGCTTCCACTACCTCCCCCGGCAGCGAGTTCCAGGCACCCACCACCCTCTGTGTAAAAAAACTTGCCTTGTACATCTCCTTTAAACCTTGCCCCTCACACCTTAAACCTATGCCCCCTAGATTTTGAATCTTCCACCCTGGTAAAAAGCTTCTGACTATCCACTCTGTCCATGCCCCTCATAATCTTGTAGAATTCTATCAGGTCGCCCCTCAACCTCCGTCGTTCCAGTGAGAACAAACCAAGTTTCTCCAATCTCTCCTCAGAGCTAATGCCCTCCATCCTAGGAAACATCCTGGTAAATCTTTTCTGAATCCTCTCCAAATTCTCCAATCTTTCTGGTAGTGTGTCGATCAGAATTGAACACTATATTCCAAGTGCGGCCTAACTAAGGTTCTATAAAGCTGCTATATCCATGCCCTCATTATTTTAGAGACCTCTATAAGAACACCACTAAGCCAACTCAAGGGAAAAAAAGTCCCAGAGTATCCAGCCTCTCATTATAACTCAAACCATCAGGACCCCATAGCATCCCAGTAATTCTTTTCTGCACACTTTCTAGTTCAATAATCTCCTTTCTATAAGGGTGACCAGAACAATACACAGCATTCCAAGTATGGTCTTACCAATGTCTTGTACAACTTCAACAAGACGTCCCAACTCCTGTATTCCATGTTCTGACCAATGAAACCAAGCATGTGGAATGCCTTCTTCACCACTCTATCCACCTGTGACTCCACTTTCAAGGAGCTATCAATCTGTACCCCGAGATCCCTTTGTTCTGTAACTCTCACCAACACCCTACCATTAACTGAGTAAGTTCTGTGTTGGTTCGATCCACCAAAATGTATCACCTTGCATTTATCTAAATTAAACTCCATCTGCCATTCAACAGCCCACTGGCCCAACTGATCAATATCCCATTGCAACCCTAGATAACCTTCTTCACTGTCCACTATGCCACTAATCTTGGTGTCATCTGCAAACTTACAAACCATGCCTCCTAAATTCTCATCCAAATCATTAATATAAATGACCAATAACAGTGGACCCAGCACCGATCCCTGAGGCACCCCGCTGGTCACAGGCCTCCAGTTTGACCAAAAAAACAACCCTCGACAACCACCCTCTGTCTTCTGTCATCAAGCCTATTTTGTATCCATTTGGCTACCTCACCCTGGATCCCGTGAGATTTAACCAAATCCTGTCTGCTTTTGTTTTTAAATGTTTCCATGTTTAAACACTGAAACCTCTTGCCCTTGTTGGGAATATCAGTGCGGTTTGAGAAAAGCAAACACTGATTACACACTCAAAACCCCCCAACACAGGACTGAGCAGAGAGTGTGAAATGTGACTGGTGTGAGTGTGGATTGTCTTTTAAAAGTGGGTAAGAAACACTCCTCCATTTTCAAATCTTTACCTTGCTTATGTAGCGTCTTGGACTCCCCTGACACTCACTACCCATCTGAATTAATCTCTATTCCTCACTGTCTAACTGTTACTCTCTGCATTGCTCCCTCTCCCTATCTCTCTGTTACTCTGCATCGCTCCATCTCTCTCTCTCTCTTCCTCTCCCTCTCTCTATCCCTCTCATCCACCATGTTGTTTATCGTTAAGGGGTCTAATCACGGAGAATTCAAACACTCTTTCTCTTTCTGTCTTGGCAGAATTAGCAACATTAGTGGATATTTCAAGACTGGATTCACCCAATACAGACAGAACGCTGGTGAGCTCAGTACACGTGGTACCTGAATGTTACAATAAGATAGAATCTGTATTCAGACAACTGTCACCCCACAGGGTCCAAACTTCACCGTGTTAATTTGATTTGATTTGATTGATTTGGATTGGGATGCAGTGAGAAGTATTGTTTCTTGTGCGCTATCCAGACAAAACATTCCGTACATAGAGTGCACAGGGGAGAAGGAGAGGAAAGGGTGCAGAATATAGTGTTGCAGTTACCGATAGGGTGTAGAAAAAGATCAGCTCACACACACACACTCTCTCTTACACACTCTTAGACACACACATAATCTCACACACACACACACTCTCTCACTCACACACACTCTCTCTTACACACTCTTAGACACACACATAATCTCACACACACACACTCTCTCACTCACACACACTCTCTCTTACACACTCTTAGACACACACATAATCTCACACACACACACACTCTCTCACACACACACACTCTCTCTTACACACTCTTAGACACACACATAATCTCACACACACGCTCTCTCTCTCTCTCGCACACACACTCTCTCACACTCTCAGACACACACATACTATCTCACACAC
>NW_027593391.1:17500-22500 GCF_964213995.1 Mustelus asterias
TCGCACACTCTCTCTCTCTCACACACACACACTCTCTCTCACACATACACTCTCACACATACACTCTCTCAAACATACACTCTCTCTCTCACACACACACTCTCTCTCTCTCACACACTCTCTCGCACACACACTCTCTCTCTCTCACACACACACTCTCTCTCTCACACACACACTCTCTCTCACACACACACTCTCTCTCACGCACACACTCTCTCTCTCACACACACACTCTCTCTCTCTCACACACACTCTCTCTCTCGCACACACACTCTCTCTCTCGCACACACACTCTCTCTCACACACACACACTCTCTCTCACACACACACACTCTCTCTCTCACACACACTCTCTCTCTCACACACACTCTCTCTCTCACACACACTCTCACGCACACACTCTCTCTCACGCCCACGCTCTCTCTCTCGCACACACTATCTCCCTCACACACACTCTCTCTCACACACACACTCTCTCTCTCTCTCACACACACACACTCTCTCACGCACATGCTCTCTCTCACGCACATGCTCTCTCTCACGCACACGCTCTCTCTCTCGCACACACTCTCTCTCTCGCACACACTCTCTCTCTCGCACACACTCTCTCTCTCGCACACACTCTCTCTCTCGCACACACTCTCTCTCTCGCACACACTCTCTCTCTCGCACACACTCTCTCTCTCGCACACACTCTCTCTCTCGCACACACTCTCTCTCTCTCGCACACACTCTCTCTCTCGCACACACTCTCTCTCTCGCACACACTCTCTCTCTCGCACACACTATCTCTCTCACACACACACTCTCTCTCTCTCTCACACACACATTCTCTCTCTCACACACACACACACACACACACACAATGATGGGGCAAAATGTAGAGGAAGATTTGAGCTGTATCTAACCCCGTGCTGTACCTGTCCTGGGTCTGTTTGATGTGCACAATGTGGAGGTAGCCTTTCCTTTCATCTAGCACCATGCTGTATCTGTCATTGGATTATTTGATAGTGACAGTGTATCGGGAGCTTCACTCTATATCTCACCCCGTGTTGTACCTGTCCTGGGAGTGTTTGATGGGGACAGTGTGTAGGGAGCTTCACTCTGTATCTAACCCCGTGCTGTACCTGTCCTGGGAGTGTTTGATGGGGACAGTGTATAGGGAGCTTCACTCTGTATCTAAACCCTTGCTGTACCTGTCCTGGGAGTGTTTGATGGGGACAGTGTAGAGGGAGCTTTACTCTGTATCTAACCCCGTGCTGTACCTGTCCTGGGAGTGTTTGATGGGGACAGTGTATAGGGAGCTTCACTCTGTATCTAATCCCGTGCTGTACCTGTCCTCGGAGTGTTTGATGGGGACAGTGTAGAGGGAGCTTTACTCTGTATCTAACCCCGTGCTGTACCTGTCCTGGGAGTGTTTGATGGGGACAGTGTAGAGGGAGCTTTACTCTGTATCTAACCCCGTGCTGTACCTGTCCTGGGAGTGTTCGTTGGGAGACAGTGTAGAGGGAGCTTCACTCTGTATCGAACCCCGTGCTGTACCTGTCCTGGGAGTGTTTGATGGGGGACAGTGTAGAGGGAGCTTTACTCTGTATCTAACCCCGTGCTGTACCTGTCCTGGGAGTGTTTGATGGGGACAGTGTAGAGGGAGCTTTACTCTGTATCTAACCCCGTGCTGTACCTGTCCTGGGAGTGTTCGATGGGAGACAGTGTAGAGGGAGCTTCACTTTGTATCTAACCCCGTGCTGTACCTGTCCTGGGAGTGTTTGATGGCGGACAGTGTAGAGGGAGCTTTACTCTGTATCTATCCCCGTGCTGTATCTCTCCTGGAAGTGTTTTATGGGGACAGTGTAGAGCGAGCTTTGCTCTGTATCTTACCCTGTGCTGTACCTGTCCTGCGAGTGTTTGATGGAGACAGTGTAGAGGGAGCTTTACTCTGTATCTAACCCCGTGCTGTCCCTGTCCTGCGAGTGTTTGATGGAGACAGTGTAGAGGGAGCTTTACTCTGTATCGAACCCCGTGCTGTACCTGTCCTGGGAGTGTTTAATGGGGACAGTGTAGAGGGAGCTTTACTCTGTATCGAACCTTGTGCTGTCCCTGTCCTGTGAGTGTTTGATGGAGACAGTGTAGAGGGAGCTTTACTCTGTATTGAATCCCGTGCTGTATTTGTCCTGCGAGTGTTTGATGGAGACAGTGTCGAGGGAGCTTCACTCTGTATCTAAACCCGTGCTGTACATGTCCTGGGAGTGTTTGATGGAGACAGTGTCGGGGGACCTTTACTCTGTATTGAATCCCGTGCTGTATTTGTCCTGGGAGTGTTTAATGGGGACAGTGTCGAGGGAGCTATACTCTGTACCTCACCCCGTGCTGTACCTGTCCTGGGAGTGTTTGATGGGGACAGGACTTGGGGGACATTGGATTTTAGACAATGTTTCGGGTTTTAGACTTTTCGGAGTGAAATTCAGGAACACTTTGCCACACCAGGTGTGATATTAGTTTGGAACTACCTTCTATAATTCACAGTTGATGCTCAGTCGCTTATTAATGTTCAAACCTGAAGTTGATAGATGGCATTTTACACACAGGAGAAGCAATTTAAAATCAATGGGTCAATGTTAAAATACTTGCAGGAACAGAGAAACCTGGGGTTTCAGTTCATTTTTACATCTTAAAGATTCAACCTGGGGCTCAGAATCTGTCAGTTGAATCTACTTTTCCTGTCCCGAAAAGGTGTCAACAATTGTGTTGGGGAATGTGACAAAAGGTGACATTCCTGCATCCTGCACAGTGGGTTGGGAGGTTGTTTGAAAGGAGATTCAGAAAGTGTCAATTAGATTGTGTCTCTTTGCAGAAGTTGAGTATTTCACAGGAGATGCCTTGAGATAAAGGAAAGTTTTACCAATGTCTGCGTAACTTTCAAAGTCTCCAGACGCATGAAGGGGGCAGAGATTTTGTAATATTCAGAGCAGGAGATGGGGGACAATCACAGAATTGAAGATGTGAGGCCATCTCTTGTTTTTGAATGTCAATCTGTAGCTTTTAAACTTTAGTCCTGGGCTAATCATTCCAAGTTTGCAATCCCACACTTTGCTGTTGTTAATTTTGAGTTGTAAATTTTCTGAAATTGATTCTGTAATAAAAATCCCTGCAGGATGCAATGATTCCCATTCTGTCTGCTGCTGCAAAGCCCCAGTTTGTGTCTCAGTTTCACTATTTATCAACCATTTAAGATCCAAGAGTCCTAGAATTCCTACACTGCAGAATGAGGCCATTCAGCCCAACAAACCTGCCCCGACAATAATCCCACCCAGGCCCGAATCCCCCTGACACTAAGGGGCAATTTTGCAAACGTGCAAACTCCACACAGACAGTCACTCGAGGCGGGGAATCGAACCCAGATCCCTGGCGCTGTGAGTCAGCAGTGCTAACCACTGTGCCACCGTGTCGCCCGGTGATGAGACAGAACGTTTGCCAAAGTGCACAGAAATAGGCAGCATTGTCAGCATTTTAGCTGGAAGCTTCAAATGACAAAGGGATCTTAATAGTAGAGTCACAGAATCCCTGCAGTGCAGAAGGAGACCATTCAGCCCATCGAGTCTGTACTGACTCTCTGACACAGTATCTTACCAAGGCCCTTGACCCAGCCCTATCCCCGTAACCCCACACATTTACCTTAATCCACCGAACCAACACAGCTTTGGACAGGAAACGGCAATTTACTGTGTCCAATCCACAAATTTGGAAAATACTGGGATGGATTGAGAAATGGTTTCCGGGCAGAAAACAGAGCTCAGATACAAATGGGCCCTTTGGCCCAACTTTTCCCTGCCACCCAGTTTTTACCATTAAGCTCGTATCAAATGCCTTGCGTTTGGCCCAAATCCCTCCATACCAATCTTACCAGAATAACTGTCTAAATGCTTTTTAAAATATAAAATTGTATCCGCTTCTACTACGACCTCTGGCAGCTTGTTCCAATCCCTCACCACCCTATGTGTGAAAAGAATTGCCCTCTGGACCCTCTCCCCTCTCACCTTAAACCTATGTCTTCTAGTTTTAGACTCCCCTCCCTTTTGGAAAAGATGTTGACGAGCTTATCAAAGAACAAAGAGAATTACAGCACAGGAACAGGCCCTTCGGCCCTCCAAGCCTGCACCAACCATGCTGCCCGACTGAACTAAAACCCCCTACCCTTCCGGGGCCCATATCCCTCTATTCCCATCCTATTCATGTATTTGTCCAGACGTTCCGTAAAACTCACTATCGTATCTGCTTCCACTACCTCCCCCGGCAGCGAGTTCCAGGCACCCACCACCCTCTGTGTAAAAAAAACTTGCCTTGTACATCTCCTTTAAACCTTGCCCCTCACACCTTAAACCTATGCCCCCTAGATTTTGAATCTTCCACCCTGGTAAAAGGCTTCTGACTATCCACTCTGTCCATGCCCCTCATAATCTTGTAGAATTCTATCAGGTCGCCCCTCGACCTCCGTCGTTCCAGTGAGAACAAACCAAGTTTCTCCAATCTCTCCTCAGAGCTAATGCCCTCCATCCTAGGAAACATCCTGGTAAATCTTTTCTGAACCCTCTCCAAAGCCTCCACATCTTTCTGGTCGTGTGTCGATCAGAATTGAACACTATATTCCAAGTGCGGCCTAACTAAGGTTCGATAAAGCTGCTGTATCCATGCCCTCATTATTTTAGAGACCTCTATAAGAACACCACTAAGCCAACTCAAGGGAAAAAAGTCCCAGAGTATCCAGCCTCTCATTATAACTCAAACCATCAGGACCCCATAGCATCCCAGTCATTCTTTTCTGCACACTTTCGAACTTAATAATCTCCTTTCTATAAGGGTGACCAGAACAATACACAGCATTCCAAGTGTGGTCTTACCAATGTCTTGTACAACTCCAACAAGACGTCCCAACTCCTGTGTTCAATGTTTTGACCAATGAAACCAAGCATGTGGAATGCCTTCTTCACCACTCTATCCACCTG
>NW_027593391.1:30000-33261 GCF_964213995.1 Mustelus asterias
AACCCCGTGCTGTACCTGTCCTGGGAGTGTTTGATGGGGACAGTGTCGAGGGAGCTTTACTCTATATCTAACCACTTGCTGTACCTGTCCTGGGAGTGTTTGATGGGGACAGTGTAGAGGGAGCTTTGCTCTGTATCTAACCCCGTGCTGTATCTGTTCTGGGACTGTTTTGATGGGGACAGTGTACAGTGAGCTTTAATCTGTATCTCACCCCGTGCTGTACCTGTCCTGGGAGTGTTTGATGGGGACAGTGTAGAGGGAGCTTTACTCTGTATCTAACCCCGTGCTGTATCTGTTCTGGGACTGTTTGATGGGGACAGTGTAGAGGGAGGTTTGCTCTGTATCGAACCCCGTGCTGTATCTGTCCTTGGTTTGTTTGATGGGGACAGTGTAGAGGGAGCTTTACTCTGTATCTAACCCCGTGCTGTATCTGTCCTGGGTGTGTTGGATGGGGACAGTGTAGAGGGAGCTTTACTCTGTATCGAACTCTGTGCTGTCCCTGTACCTTTCCTGGGAGTGTTTGATGGGAACAGTGTCGAGGGAGCTTTACTTTGCATCTAATCCCGTGATTCAGTTACTGATAGACTGTAGAAGAAGATCAGGTCACACACACGCTCTCCTTACACATTCTCAGACACACACACACACATACACACACATGCTCTCTCTGTCTCTCACACACACATACACTATCTCTTACGCACTCTCTCACTCACACGCATGTTCTTTCTCTCTGTCACACACACACTTTCTCTCTCACGCACACTTCCTCTCTCACACACTTTCTCTCTCACACACATTCTCTCACACACACTTTCTCTCTCACACACTTTCTCTCTCACACACACTTTCACGCTCACACACTCTCACCCATGCATTCTCTCCAATTGACACACTCTCACACACATGCACTCAGTCTCTCTCACACACATACACTCAATCTCTCACTCACATACACTCACTCTCTCACACACACTCTCTCTCTCACACATACACTCTCTGTCACACACACACTCTCTCTCACACACACACTTTGTCTCACACACACTCTCTCTCGCACATATACACTCTCTCAAACATATAGTCTCTCTCACGCACACACTCTCTCTCACGCACACACTCTCTCTCTCACACACACACTCTCTCTCTCGCACACACTCGCTCTCTCACACACATTCTCTCTCACACACACACACTTTCTCACACAGTCTCTCTCTCTCGCACACACTCTCTCTCACACACTCTCTCTCTCACACACTCTCTCTCTCACACACACACTTTGTCTCACACACACTCTCTCTCGCACATCTACACTCTCTCAAACATATAGTCTCTCTCACGCACACACTCTCTCTCACGCACACACTCTCTCTCTCACACACACACTCTCTCACGCACACACACTCTCTCACGCACACACTCTCTCTCACGCACACCCTCTCTCTCACGCACAACCTCTCTCTCTCTCACACACTCTCTCTCTCTCACACACACTCTCTCTCTCGCACACACTCTCTCTCTCACACACTCTCTCTCACACACACTCTCTCTCTCACACACACTCTCTCTCTCACACACACTCTTGCTCACACGCACACTCTTTCTCACACACACTCTCTCACGCACACACTCTCTCTCACGCACACACTCTCTCTCTCGCACACACTCGCTCTCTCACACACATTCTCTCTCACACACACACACTTTCTCACACAGTCTCTCTCTCTCGCACACACTCTCTCACACACTCTCTCTCTCACACACATTCTCTCTCACACACACACTTTCTCACACACTCTCTCTCTCGCACACACTCTCTCTCACACACACACACTTTCTCGCACACTCTCTCTCTCGCACACTCTCTCTCTCGCACACTCTCTCTCTCGCACACACTCTCTCTCACACACTCTCTCTCACACACATTCTCTCTCTCACACACACACTTTCTCTCACACTCTCTCTCTCGCATACACTCTCTCTCTCACACACACACTCTCTCACACACACATACAAGATGGGCAAAATGTAGAGAAACATTTGAGCTGTATCTAACCCCGTGCTGTACCTGTCCTGGGTCTGTTTGATGTGCACAATGTGGAGGCAGCTTTTCCTTTAATCTAGCACCATGCTGTATCTGTCATTGGATTATTTGATGGGGACAGTGTATCGGGAGCTTCACTCTGTATCTAACCCCGTGCTGTACCTGTCCTGGGAGTGTTTGATGGGGACAGTGTAGAGGGAGCTTCACTCTGTATCTAACCCTGTTCTGTACCTGTCCTGGGAGTGTTTGATGAGGACAGTGAAGTGGGAGCTTTACTCTATATCTAACCACTTGCTGTATCTGTTGTTGGAGTGTTTCATGGGGATAGTGCAGTGGGAGCTTTACTCTGTATCTAACCCATGCTGTCCCTGTCCTGGGAGTGTTTGATGGGGACAGTATCGAGGGAGCTTTACTCTGTATCTGAACCCGTGCTGTACCTGTACTTGGTTTGTTTGATGGGGACAGTGTAGAGGGAGCTTTACTCTATACCTAACCCCGTGCTGTATCTGTTCTGGGACTGTTTGATGGGGACAGTGTACAGTGAGCTTTACGCTGTATCTAAACCCGTGCTGTATCTGTCCTGGGTGTGTTGGATGGGGACAGTGTAGAGGGAGCTTTACTCTGTATCTAACCCCGTGTTGTATCTGTCCTGGGTGTGTTGGATGGGGACAGTGTAGAGGGAGCTTTACTCTGTATCGAACTCTGTGCTGTGTCTGTCCTGGGAGTGTTTGATGGGAACAGTGTAGAGAGAGCTTTACTCTGTGTCGAACTCTGTGCTGTACCTGTACCTTTCCTGTGAGTGTTTGATGGGAACAGTGTCGAGGGAGCTTTAGTTAACATCTAATCCCGTTTTTCAGTCACTGATAGACTGTAGAGGAAGATCAGGTCACACACGCTCTCCTTACACACTCTCAGACACACACACACACACACACACACACACACATACACACATGCTCTCTCTGTCTCTCACACACACATGCACTATCTCTTACGCACTCTCTCACTCACACACATGCTCTTTCTCTCTCTCTCACACACTCTTTCTCTCTCTCTCACACACTTTCTCTCTCACACACATTCTCTCACACACACTTTCTCTCTCACACACACTTTCTCTCTCACACACACTCTCACCCATGCATTCTCTCCAACTGACACACTCTCCCACACATGCACTCAGTTTCTCTCACACACACATACACTCACTCTCTCAC
>NW_027593392.1:0-20000 GCF_964213995.1 Mustelus asterias
TTATAGAACCTTAGTTAGGCCACACTTGGAATATAGTGTTCAATTCTGGTCGCCACACTACCAGAAGGATGTGGAGGCTTTGGAGAGGGTACAGAAAAGATTTACCAGGATGTTGCCTGGTATGGAGGGCACTGGCTATGAGGAGAGGTTGGAGAAACTTGGTTTGTTCTCACTGGAGCGACGGAGGTTGAGGGGAGACCTGGTAGAAGTCTACAAGATTATGAGAGGCATGGACAGAGTGGATAGTCAGAAGCTTTTTCCCCAGGGTGGAAGAGTCAATTACTAGGGGGGCACAGGTTTAAGGTGCGAGGGGCAAGGTTTAAAGGAGATGTACGAGGCAGATTTTTTACACAGAGGGTGGTGGGTGCCTGGAACTCGCTGCCGGGGGAGGGAGTGGAAGCGGATACGATAGTGAGTTTTAAGGGGCGTCTTGACAAATACATGAATAGACACATCGGACACATCAAGAGAAAAGCCTCATGTGCCTCAACCTCATCCTGAAGTGAGTTAAGTTGTGCTAAAACCTCCCCGGCTCGGGAGGGGCTGATCCTCGGGGAGCGGGGGGTTGCGGGGGGGTGGGGGGAGGGGGGTTGCGGGGGGGGGCGGCGGGGAGAGGGATGTTGCGGGGGGGTGGGGGGTTGCGGGGGGGGGAGGGGTGTTGCGGGGGGGGGGAGGGGTGTTGCGGGGGGGAGGGGGTTGCGGGGGGGGGGGTGGAGGGGTGTTGCGGGGGGGAGGGGGGTTGCGGGGGGGGAGGGGTGTTGCGGGGGGGGAGGGGTGTTGCGGGGGGGAGGGGTGTTGCGGGGGGGAGGGGTGTTGCGGAGGGGGAGGGGTGTTGCGGGGGGGGAGGGGGGTGCGGGGGGGAGGGGGGTTGCGGCGGGGAAAGGGGGGTTGCGGGGGGGAGGGGTGTTGCCGGGGGGGAGGGGGGTTGCGGCAGGGAGAGGGATGTTGCGGGGGGGTGGGGGGAGGGGGGTTGCGGGGGGGGAGGGGAGAGGTGTGTTGCGGGGGGGTGGGGGGAGGAGGGTTGCGGGGGGGGGGCGGGGAGAGGGGTGTTGCGGGGGGGGGGGGAGAGGGGGGTTGCGGGGGGGGGCGGCGGGGAGAGGGGTGTTGCGGGGGGGTGGGGGGAGGGGGGTTGCGGGGGGGGCGGCGGGGAGAGGGATGTTGCGGGGGGGGTGGGGGTGCGGGGTGGGGAGGGGTGTTGCGGGGGGGGGAGGGGTGTTGCGGGGGGGAGGGGGGTTGCGGGGGGGAGGGGTGTTGCGGGGGGGAGGGGGGTTGCGGGGGGGGAGGGGTGTTGCGGGGGGGGAGGGGTGTTGCGGGGGGGAGGGGTGTTGCGGGGGGGAGGGGTGTTGCGGGGGGGGGAGGGGGCTTGCGGGGGGGAGAGGGGGGTTGCGGGGGGGGAGGGGTGTTGCGGGGGGGAGGGGGGTTGCGGCGGGGAGAGGGGGGTTGCGGGGGGGGAGGGGTGTTGCGGGGGGGGAGGGGGGTTGCAGCAGGGAGAGGGATGTTGCGGGGGGTGGGGGGAGGGGGGTTGCGGGGGGGAGGGGAGAGGTGTGTGCGGGGGGGTGGGGGGAGGAGGGTGCGGGGGGGGGCGGGGAGAGGGGTGTTGCGGGGGGGGGGGGAGAGGGGGGTTGCGGGGGGGGGCGGCGGGGTGAGGGGGGTTGCGGGGGGAGGGGGGTTGCGGGGGGGGGGTGGCGGGGGGAGGGGGGTTGCGGGGGGGGGGTGGCGGGGGGAGGGGGGTTGCGGGGGGGGGGTGGCGGGGGGAGGGGGGTTGCGGGGGGGGGCGGCGGGGGGAGGGGGGTTGCGGGGGGGGGGGCGGGGTGTTTAATGATGGGGGTAGGTGGGATAACGCTGCCCCCGGCCCCGCGGCCCCGCCTGCCCGATGGAGGAGCGGCGACCTGAGGCCCGCCGGCGGGGAGCCGCCTCCGCCGCGGGCAGCGTGCAGGTCTCGCTGGCACTCCAACGCCGGTGGCAGGAACCGTCCGCCCCGCGCCAGGAGGCCTCCCGCTTCTCCGAGCCGGCGGGGGGGGGGGGTGGGGGGCGCAGGGGGGAGGGGGGCGGCGGGCGCCCCGTCTCCCACCCCAGCGACTGCCGCCGCTGGCTGGCGTAGGCCAAGAGCCTGCGCAGGTCTCCCTCGCTGACGCAGCTGAGCAAGTCCCCTCCCCGGGGGCCGGACTCCTGGCAGCCGTCCTCCGATCCGCTCTCCGAGTCTCCGGTATCTCCTGCCTCCTCCTCCTGCTCCAGCTCGAACAGCTTGGTGTGAACAGAGGGCGATGGATGGTGGGCAGCGGGGGGAGGGAGAGAGAGAGACAAACACCCCAACGCCGTTATTATCAACCACAAAAAGGTGACATGTGTCTCACCTCATCCGAAAGTGCGTTAACTCCCGCTTCCCCCCACCCAACCCCTGCATTTTAAGGCTCTTCGGCCCACCACATCCATACTAGCCCTGCCGGCATTGGGGAAACCATAAGACACAGGAGCAGAATGAGGCCACTCGGCCCATCGAGTCTGCTCCGCCATTCAATCATGGCTGATATTTTTCTCATCCCCATTCTCCCGCCTTTCCCCATAACCCCTGATCCCCTTATTAATCAAGAACCGATCTATCTCTGTCTTAAAGACACTCAATGACCCGGCCTCCACAGCCTTCTGCGGCAAAGAGTTCCACAGATTCACCACTCTCTGGCTGAAGAAATTCCTCCTCATCTCTGTTTTAAAGGATCGTCCCTTTAGCCTGAGGTTGTGCCTCTGGTTCTAGTTTTTCCTACTAGTGGAAACATCCTCTCCACGTCCACTATATCCAGGCCTCGCAGTATCCTGTAAGTTTCAATAAGATCCCCCCCATATCCTTCTAAACTCCAACGAGTACAGACCCAGAGTCCTCAACCGTTCCTCATACGACAAGCTCTTCATTCCAGGGATCGTTCTTGTGAACCTCCTCTGGACGCTTTCCAAGGCCGGCACATCCTTCCTTAGATACAGGGCCCAAAACTGCTCACAATACTCCAAAATGGGGTCTGACCAGAGCCTTACACAGCCTCAGAAGTACATCCCTGCTCTTGTATTCTCGCCCTCTCGACATGAATGATGTCAGAAGTTGCAGCGAGACATAGATAGAATGCAAGACTGGGCGGAGAAGTGGCAGATGGACTTCAACCCGGATAAGTGTGTAGTGATCCATTTTGGCAGATCCAATGGGATGAAGCAGCAGTATAATATGAAGGGTACCATTCTTAGCAGTGTAGAGGATCAGAAGGACCTTGGGGTCCGGGTCCATAGGACTCTTAAATCGGCCTCGCAGGTGGAGGATGCGGTCAAGAAGGCGTACTGGCCTTCATTAATCGAGGGATTGAGTTTAGGAGTCGGGAGATAATGCTGCAGCTTTATAGGACCCTGGTTAGACCCCACTTGGAGTACTGCGCGCAGTTCTGGTCACCTCATTACAGGAAAGATGTTGAAGCCATTGAAAGGGTGCAGAGGAGATTTACAAGGATGTTGCCTGGATTGGGGGGCATGCCTTATGAGGATAGGTTGAGGGAGCTTGGTCTCTTCTCCCTGGAGAGACGAAGGATGAGAGGTGACCTGATAGAGGTTTACAAGATGTTGAGAGGTCTGGATAGGGTAGACTCTCAGAGGCTATTTCCAAGGGCTGAAATGGTTGCTACGAGAGGACACAGGTTTAAGGTGCAGGGGAGTAGGTACAGAGGAGATGTCAGGGGTAAGTTTTTCACTCAGAGGGTGGTGGGTGAGTGGAATCGGCTGACGTCGGTGGTGGTGGAGGCAAACTCGTTGGGGTCTTTTAAGAGACTTCTGGATGAGTACATGGGATTTAATGGGATTGAGGGCTATAGATAGGCCTAGAGGTAGGGATATGATCAGCGCAACTTGTGGGCCGAAGGGCCTGTTTGTGCTGTGGCTTTCTATGTTCTATGTTCTATGTTCTAACTGCCGACTGAACCTGCACGTTAACCTCAAGAGAATCTTGAACAATGACTCCCAAGTCCCTTTGTGTTTCTGAGTTCCTCAGCAGTTTTCCATTTAGGAAATAGTCTCTGCCTCCGTTCCTCCTTCCAAAGTGCATAACCTCACACTTTTCCACATTGTATTCCATCTGCCACTTCTTTGCCCACTCTCCGAACCTGTCCAAGTCCCTCTGCAGCCCCCTCTGCTCCCTCAATACTACCTGATCCTCCACATAGCTTCATATCAGACTGTCAGCCTGGATTGCGTGCACTGCTGCCTCA
The DNA here is from genome assembly GCF_964213995.1 of Mustelus asterias. Lineage (NCBI taxonomy): Eukaryota > Metazoa > Chordata > Chondrichthyes > Carcharhiniformes > Triakidae > Mustelus > Mustelus asterias. The sequence continues at coordinate 4,239 of NW_027593392.1, forward strand.
CAGCGCCAGGGACCTGGGTTCGATTCCCGGCCTCGGGTCACTGTCTGTGCGGAGTCTGCACGTTCCCCCCGTGTCTGCGTGGGTTTCCTCCGGTTTGCTCCCAAAGTCCGAAAGGTGTGACGGTTAGGGTGCACCGGCCGTGCTAAATTCTCCCTCAGTGTTACCCGAACAGGCGCCGGAGTGTGGCGACTAGGGGATTTTCACAGTAACTTCATTGCAGTGTTAATGTCAGCCGACTTGCGACACTAATAAATAAACTTATAAACCCTTTCAAGTCTTGGAAACGGGGACTCGAACCCACCACCTGCTGTCTCAGATTCAATCCAATCTGCCGCTATTAACACCTGCCCTAGTATTTAACTCGACCATTCACACTCCCTTTGTCTTATTCCCGTGACATCTTTGTCCAGTCTTTCCTGAGCTCCCGCCCTCCCCGTACCTTTCCTCTTTCCTCCCCCCCCCCGCTCAACTGCGATGCCCCCTGCAGTCAAATAGCTGGCAGTCATTCACTGGGCATGAAAAATGGTCAGGCCATTGGTTCTGGAGGGGTTAGCAATGAATAAGGCAGCAAATAACTCCGTTTCTCTCCCTCTAGGAGGTGGGATGACACAGCGGGGTAGCACTGCTGTCTCACAGCGCCAGGGACCTGGGTTCGATTCCTGGCTCGGGTCACTGTCTGTGTGGAGTTTGCACGTTCTCCCCGTGTCTGCGTGGGTTTCCTCCGGGTGCTCCGGTTTCCGCCCACAGTCCAAAGATGTGCGGGTTAGGTGGATTGGCCATGCTAAATTGCCTCTTAGTGTCCAAAGGTGCGGGGGTTAGGTAGATTGGCCATGGTAAATTGTCCCTTAGTGTCCAAAGATGTGTAGGTTAGGTGGATTGGCCATGCTAAATTGTCCCTTAGTGTCCAAAGATGTGTAGGTTAGGGTGGATTGGCCGTGCTAAATTGCCCCTTAGTGTCCAAAGATGTGTAGGTTAGGGTGGATTGGCCGTGCTAAATTGCCCCTTAGTGTCCAAAGATGTGTAGGTTAGGTGGATTGGCCATGCTAAATTGTCCCTTAGTGTCCAAAGATGTGCAGGTTAGGGTGGATTGGCCGTGCTAAATTGCCCCTTAGTGTCCAAAGATGTGTAGGTTAGGTGGATTGGCCATGCTAAATTGTCCCTTAGTGTCCAAAGATGTGCAGGTTAGGGTGGATTGGCCATGCTAAATTGTCCCTTAGTGTCCAAAGATGTGCAGGTTAGGGTGGATTGGCCATGCTAAATTGTCCCTTAGTGTCCAAAGATGTGCAGGTTAGGGTGGATTGGCCGTGCTAAATTGCCCCTTAGTGTCCAAAGATGTGTAGGTTAGGTGGATTGGCCATGCTAAATTGTCCCTTAGTGTCCAAAGATGTGCAGGTTAGGGTGGATTGGCCATGCTAAATTGTCCCTTAGTGTCCAAAGATGTGCAGGTTAGGGTGGATTGGCCATGCTAAATTGCCCCTTAGTGTCCAAAGATGTGTAGGTTAGGTGGATTGGCCATGCTAAATTGTCCCTTAGTGTCCAAAGATGTGCAGGTTAGGGTGGATTGGCCATGCTAAATTGTCCCTTAGTGTCCAAAGATGTGCAGGTTAGGGTGGATTGGCCATGCTAAATTGTCCCTTAGTGTCCAAAGATGTGCAGGTTAGGGTGGATTGGCCATGCTAAATTGTCCCTTAGTGTCCAAAGATGTGCAGGTTAGGGTGGATTGGCCATGCTAAATTGTCCCTTAGTGTCAGGGGGATTAGCAGGGTAAATACTTAGGCTTACGGGGATAGGGCCTGGGTGGGATTGTGGTCGGTGCAGACTCGATGGGCCGAATCCTATGCCCCACTCTCTCCCATAACGCTATGATTCAGTGAATGGCCCCTCCAGTGATCTGACCCCCTCCAGATCTCTGCTGTCTCATTCTCTAATTTGTCCCAAGTCCTTATTCAAGTCCACCGGGCCTCTCCGACCAGCACTGTTCCCAAGGCTGGTGGTGCTGTGGGTGAACCTTTCCTCTGGCTCCCCTCTCCGAGACCGGAATGGGACAGGGGACTCCAGTTAGGAGGGGGCTGAACCTCACGGGGGGGGGGTGGGGGGTGATTTGGCAGGGATGGCAGTGCCCTGTGGTGTCCCCTGGCACTGTTTCTCCGACCATCAGACTGTCAATACCTCCTGCGTTGGCTCTGCATTGAGAAGCAGGCTGGTTAATATGTAACCCACAGCGACCACACACTGTGAGGGTGCGTCATTCCCTGCGGAGCCTGGAGCTAAATAAACAACCCCCTCAGGAGAGAAAGACTCCAATTCAGCTGACAAAGAATCAGCTTTCCAGCTCCCTCGTAAGAGGCGGCCCAACTCAGAATACCACAGATACAGGGCACTGGGGAGAGAGCGGGACAGTGGGATTAGTTTGGGGATTGATACAGGGCTATGGGGAGAGAGCGGGGCAGTGGGATTAGTTTGGGGATTGATACAGGGCTATGGGGAGAGAGCGGGGCAGTGGGATGGGTTTGGGGATTGATACAGGGCTTTGGGGAAAGAGTGGGGCAGTGGGATTGGTTTGGGGGTCGATACAGGGCTATGGGGAGAGAGCGGGGCAGTGGCATTAGCTTGGGATTGATACAGGGCTATGGGGAGAGAGCGAGGCAGTGGGATGGGTTTGGGGATTGATACAGGGCTTTGGGGAAAGAGTGGGGCAGTGGCATTAGTTTGGGATTGATACAGGGCTATGGGGAGAGAGCGAGGCAGTGGGATTAGTTTGCGGATTGATACAGGGCTATGGGGAGAGAGTGGGGCAGTGGGATTGGTTTGGGGATTGATACTTGCCCCTCTCTGTAACCTCCTCCAGCACCCGACACCCCCTCCCTATCTCTGTAACCTCCTCCAGCCCCTACACCCCCTCCCTATCTCTGTAACCCCCTCCAGCCCCTACAACCCTCCGAGATCTCTGCGCTCCTCCAATTCCGGCCTCTCGAGCATCCCCCGATTCCCATCGCTCCGCCATTGGCAGCCATGCCTTCATCTGCCTGGGGGGCCCTAAACTCTGGAATTCCCTCCCTCAACCTCTCTGTCTCTCTCTGTGTGACTCTCTCTCTCTGTCTCTCTCTCTGTCTCTCTCTCTCTCTGTGTCTCTCTCTCTTTCTGTCTCTCTTTCTGTCTCTCACTCTCTGTCTCTCTCTCTCTCTGTCTCTCTCTCTCTCTGTCTCTCTCTCTCTCTGTCTCTCTCTCTCTGTCTCTCTCTCTCTCTGTGCCTCTCTCTCTCTGTCTCTCTGTCTCTCTCTCTCTCTGTCTCTCTCTCTCTCTCTCTGTCTCTCTGTCTCTCTCTCTGTCTCTCTCTCTGTCTGTGTCTCTCTGTCTCTGTCTCTCTCTCTCTGTCTCTCACTCTCTCTCTGTCTCTCTCTCTCCCTGTCCCTCTCTCTGTCTCTCTCTCTCCCTGTCTCTCTCTCTCCCTGTATCTCTCTCTCTCTCTCTGTCTCTCTCTCTGTCTCTCTCTCTGTCTCTCTCTCTCTCTCCGTTTCCCTGCTTCTCTGTGTGTCTCTCTGTCTCTCTCTCTCTCTCTCTCTGTCTCTCTCTCTCCCTGTCCCTCTCTCTCCCTGTCCCTCTGTCTCTCTCTCTCCCTGTCTCTCTCTCTCTCCCTCCTTTTCTATCTCTCTCTCTGTCTCTCTGTCTCTCTCTGTCTGTGTCTCTCTGTCTCTGTCTCTCTCTCTCTCTCTGTCTCTCTCTGTCTCTCTCTCTCTCTGTCTCTCTCTCTCCCTGTCCCTCTCTCTGTCTCTCTCTCTCCCTGTCTCTCTCTCCCTGTCTCTCTCTCTTTGTCTCTCTCTCTCTCTCCCTCCTTTTCTATCTCTTTCTCTGTCTCTCTATCTCCGTCTCTCCCGCCCTTTCTATCTCTGTCTCTCTGTCTCTCTCTCTCCCCCTTTAAGACTCTCCTTAAATCCTTTGGTCACCTCTCCCCGATGTCCCCCTGTGCTGCTCAAGGGTTAAGTAAAGCCCCATTTCCACTCCAGTGACAGACTTTGGAAAGGGCGCTCATTCAGGGTCAAAGCTCCCTGCCTCTGTCCTGGTGTTAGTTTGGGTTTGAGGAGGTAACTCTACACCAGGCGAAACAGCCAGGCACACGGATCACATTCTGCATGGATGTACCTCACACTCGTACAGGAGTGGTGGGGGGTGTGGGAGAAGCTGCGTGGGGTCCCCTCCTGCTGCGACGGCAGTCCCTTACACCAAACCCCCACTCTGAGTTTCGCTTTTCCTGTAATAATTAATCCCTGGGAATAACAATGATGCGGCCGGGTGATCCCAGCGTCCTTGCGGGGAAGCTGCAAACTCGCATCTTTAACTCCAGTCAGGTCTCTGTCCCCCCCCGTCCCCTCGACACGCTCTGCATCACTGGGGGAGGCGATGGCCTAGTGGTATTATCACCAGACTATTAATCCAGAAACTCAGCGAATGTCCTGGGGGACCCGGGTTCGAATCCCGCCACGGCAGATGGTGGAATTTGAATTCAATAAAAAATATCTGGAATTAAGAATCTACTGATGACCCATTGTCGGAAAAACCCATCTGGTTCCCTTTGGGGAAGGAAATCTGCCGTCCTTACCCCGGTCTGGCCTACATGTGACTCCAGAGCCACACAGCAATGTGGTTGGCTCTCCACTGCCCTCCAAGGGCAACTAGGGATGGGCAATAAATGCTGGACCCAGCCAGCGACACCCATGGCCCACAAATGGATAATAAAGAATGGCCCCCACTAGAATTGCCTGATCATACCTTGTTTGGAGGTGCTCCATCTTCTCCCCTTGTCTGCCCCCATTCTCCCCCTGTCTCCCTCCTGTTCCCCCTGACTGCCCACATTCTCCCCCATCTGCCTCCCATTCCCCCCCCGTCTGCTCTCCCCTTCTCCCTCTATCACCCCCCCCATTCTTCCCCCCATTCTTCCCCCCATCTTCCCCCCGCCTTCCCCCCATCTTCTCCCCCATTTTCCCCCCTGTCTGCCCCCTCATTCTCCCCCTGTCTGCCCCTCATTGTCCCCATTCTCCCCGTCTCCCCCCCATTCTCCCACTGTTTCCCCCCATTCTCCCCCATCTGCCCCCCATTCTCCCCCTGTCACCCCCCATTCTCCCCGTCACTCCCCATTCTCCCCCTGTCACCCCCCCATTCTCCCCTGTCGCGCCCCCATTCTCCCCATCTCCCCCCCATTCTCCCCTGTTTCCCCCCCTGTCACCCCCATTCAGCCCCCCATTCTCCCCTGTTTCCCCCCATTCTCACCCTGTTTCCCCCCCATTCTCCCCCGTCACCCCCCATTCAGCCCCCCATTCTCACCCTGTTTCCCCCCATTCTCCCCCGTCACCCCCCATTCAGCCCCCATTCTCCCCTTTCCCCCCCATTCTCCCCCATCACCCCCCCATTCAGCCCCCCATTCTCCCCTGTTTCCCCCCCATTCTCCCCATGTTTCCCCCCCATTCTCCCCCTGTCACCCCCCCATTCAGCCCCCCATTCTCCCCCTGTTTCCCCCCATTCTCCCGTTTCCCCCATTCTCCCCTGTTTCCCCCCATTCTCCCCCTGTTTCTCCCCATTCTCCCCCTGTTTCCCCCCCATTCTTCCCGTTTCCCCCCATTCTCCCCCCATCTCCCCCCCATTCCCCCCCTGTTTCCCCCCCATTCTCCCCCTGTTTCCCCCCCATTCTCCCCCCATCTCCCCCCCATTCTCCCCCTGTTTCCCCCCCATTCTCCCCCTGTCTGTGCTCTTTGCCATGGTTTAGCTGCTCCACCCTCCTCCCACCTTCTCTCTCCATGACCGTGCCGGCAACTCTGAAGCCTGTAGGTGGCCGTCTCCAGCTGATAACCTCCAACCCCCGCGCAGCCCGGGGAACCCAAGGCCACCTGCCACCAGCCCGTTCCCGCCCCTGTAATGTTCACCTGACAGCGACCCCGAACTGAGCTGCTTATCTCTGTAACCCCCTCCAGCCCCCACACCCCCCTCCCTATCTCTGTAACCCCCTCCAGCCCCCACACCCCCTCCCTATCTCTGTAACCCCCTCCAGCCCCCACACCCCCTCCCTATCTCTGTAACCCCCTCCAGCCCCCACACCCCCTCCCTATCTCTGTAACCCCCTCCAGCCCCTACACCCCCTCCCTATCTCTGTAACCCCCTCCAGCCCCTGCACCCCCTCCCTATCTCTGTAACCCCCTCCAGCCCCTACACCCCCTCCCTATCTCTGTAACCCCCTCCAGCCCCCAACACCCCCTCCCTATCTCTGTAACCCCCTCCAGCCCCTACACCCCCTCCCTATCTCTGTAAACTCCTCCAGTCCCTACACCCCCTCCCTATCTCTGCAACCCCCTCCAGCCCCTACACCCCCTCCCTACCTCTGTAACCTCCTCCAGCCCCTACACCCCCTCCCTATCTCTGTAACCTCCTCCAGCCCCTACACCCCCTCCCTATCTCTGTAACCTCCTCCAGCCCCCTACACCCCCTCCCTATCTCTGTAACCTCCTCCAGCCCCTACACCCTCTCCCTATCTCTGTAACCTCCTCCAGCCCCTACACCCCCTCCCTATCTCTGTAACCTCCTCCAGCCCCAACACCCCCTCTCTATCTCTGTAACCTCCTCCAGCCCCTACAACCCTCCGAGATCTCTGCGCTCCTCCAATTCCGGCCTCTCGAGCATCCCCCGATTCCCATCGCTCCGCCATTGGCAGCCGTGCCTTCAGCTGCCTGGGGGGCCCTAAACTCCGGAATTCCCTCCCTAAACCTCTCCACCTCTCTCTCTGTCTCTCTCTCTCTCTGTCTCTCTCTCTCTCTGTCTCTCTCTCTCTGTCTCAGTGTCGGTCTCTTCCTCTCCCGCTTTCTTTCACCCCCCCCCCCCCCAGCTCTCCCTCTCTCTCTTGCTCCCCCGCACTCTTACTCTCTCCCTCTCTCCAACTCTCTCTCTCTCCAACTCTCCCTCCCTCCCTCCCTCCCTCGCTTCCTCTCTCCCTCCATCGTTCTCTCCCTCTCTACCTCCTTCCCTCTCTCCCTCCTTCCCTCTCTCCCTCATTCCCTCTCTCCCTCCTTCCCTCTCTTGCTCCTTCTCTCCCTCCCTACTTCTCTCTGTCTCTCCCTCTCTTTCACTCCCTCTCCCCGTCTTTCACTCTCTCTCCTTCCCTCGCTCTCTCTCTCTCCAACTCTGCCTCTCTCCCTCCTTCACTCTCCCTCCTTCCCTCTCTCCCTCCTTCTCTCTCTCCCTCCTTCTCTCTCTCCCTCCCTCTCTCGCTCCTTCTCTTCCTCTCACACTCTCTCCGTCTCCCGCTCTCTCCTTCTCACACTCTCTCACTCCCTCCCTCCTTCTCTCCCTCCCTCTCTTGCTCTCTCCCTTTCCCCCTCTCTCTCCCTCCTTCTCTGTCTCCCCCTCCCTATCTCCCTCCATCTCTCTCTCTCCCTCCCTCCCTCCCTCCAGCTTTCGCTCTCTCCCTCTCCCCCTTTCCCTCTCCCTATCTCCCCCTCTCGCTCTCTCGCTCTCCGTCCCTCCCTCCCTCTCTCCGTCTGTCTCTCTCTGTCTCTCTGTCTCTGTCTCTCTGTCTCTCTCTCTCTCTGTCTCTCTCTGTCTCTCTCTCTCTCTGTCTCTCTTTCTGTCTCTCTCTCTCTGTCTGTCTCTCTCTCTCTGTCTCTTTCTCTCTCTCTCTGTCTCTCTCTCTCTCTGTCTCTCTCTCTCTCTCTGTCTGCCTCTCTCTCTGTCTCTCTCTCTGTCTCTCTCTCTCTGTCTGTCTCTCTCTCTGTCTCTCTCTCTGTCTCTCTCTCTCTGTCTCTCTCTGTCCCTCTCTGTCCCTCTTTCTCTCTGTCCCTCTCTCTCTCTGTCCCTCTCTCTCTCTGTCCCTCTCTCTCTCTCTCTGTCTCTCTCTCTCTCCCTCTCTCTCTCTGTCTCTCTCTCTGTCTCTCTCTCTCTCTGTCCCTCTCTCTCTCTCTCTGTCTCTCTCTCTCTCCCTCTCTCTCTCTGTCTCTCTCTCTCTCTCCCTCTCTCTCTCTGTCTCTCTCTCTCTCTCTCTGTCTCTCTCTCTCTCTCCTCCTTTGAGACGCTGCTTAAAACTGACCTCTTTCACCGAGCTTTCGGTCACCTGTCCCTGTCATTTCCTGCGGTGACTGAGTGTTTTGGTTTGATTCCCCTGTGCTGCACCTCGGGGTGGGGGTGGGGGTTGGGGGGGGGGTGTTTAATTACATTCCGGGTGCTATATAAATGCCAGTTTCCGTGCGCTGAGGGATCTGATGGGAAATCTGTGTCAATTCTGCCACTTGTTAATCGAATCGGTCCCCTGTCCCCCAGGCTCGCTCACACTCTCTCCGTCTCACCACTGACCGATGAATCAGATTCTCATCGAGTGACCCTCAGGCCCTCACGAGGCCTCTGTGTTCGAGGAGACACGTGGAGGGTCTGACAGGGACAGGAGCCGGGAGAAACTGGCACTGAGACAGACGGCATCCTTGCCTTCATCGGCCGGGGCATTGAGTTTAAGACCATAAGACATAGGAGCGGAAGTAAGGCCATTCGGCCCATCGAGTCCACTCCACCATTCAATCATGGTTGATTTCAACTCCATTTACCCGCTCTCTCCCCATAGCCCTTAATTCCTCGAGAAATCAAGAATTTATCAATTTCTGTCTTGAAGACGCTCAACGTCTCGGCCTCCACAGCCCTCTGTGGCAATGAATTCCACAGACCCACCACTCTCTGGCTGAAGAAATTTCTCCTCATCTCTGTTCTAAAGTGACTCCCTTTTATTCTAAGGCTGTGCCCCCGCGTCCTAGTCTCCCCTGCTAATGGAAACAACTTCCCTACGTCCATCCTATCTAAGCCGTTCATTATCTTGTAAGTTTCTATCAGATCTCCCCTCAACCTCCTAAACTCCAATGAATATAATCCCACGATCCTCAGACGTTCATCGTATGTCAGGCCTACCATTCCCGGGATCATCCGTTTAAAAATTGGCAAGTCATGTTGCAGCTTTATAGAACCTTAGTTAGGCCGCACTTGGAATATAGTGTTCAATTCTGGTCGCTACACTACCAGAAGGACGTGGAGGCTTTGGAGAGGGTACAGAAAAGATTTACCAGGATGTTGCCTGGTATGGAGGACATTAGCTATGAGGAGAGGTTGGAGAAACTTGGTTTGTTCTCACTGGAACGACGGAGGTTGAGGGGCGACCTGATAAGAACATAAGAACTAGGAGCAGGAGTGGGCCATCTGGTCCCTCGAGCCTGCTCTGCCATTCAATAAGATCATGGCTGATCTTTTCGTGGACTCAGCTCCACTTACCCGCCCGCTCACCATAATTCCTTTACTGTTCAAAAATCTATCTGTCCTTGCCTTAAAAACATTCAATGAGGTAGCCTCAACTGGGCAGAGAATTCCACAGATTCACAACCCTTTGTGTGAAGAAGTTCCTCCTCAACTCAGTCCTAAATCTGCTTCCCCTTATTTTGAGGCTCTGCTCCCTAGTTCTAGTTTCACCCGCCAGTGGAAACAACTTCCCTGCTTCTATCTTATCTATTCCCTTCATCATCTTATATGTTTCGATAAGATCTCCCCTCATTCTTCTGAATTCCAATGAGTATAGCTCCAGTCTACTCAGTCTCTCCTCATAAGCTGACAGGGACAGGAGCATGGTCTCAGTGCCAGTTTCTCCATGCTCCTGATAGAAGTCTACAAGATTATGAGGGGCATGGACAGAGTGGACAGTCAGAAGCTTTTTCCCCAGGGTGGAAGAGTCAATTACTAGGGGGCACAGGTTTAAGGTGCGAGGGGCAAGGTTTAAAGGAGATGTACGAGGCAGATTTTTTACGCAGAGGGTGGTGGGTGCCTGGAACTCGCTGCTGGGGGAGGGAGTGGAAGCAGATACGATAGTGAGTTTTAAGGGGCGTCTTGACAAGTACATGAATAGGATGGGAATAGAGGGATACGGTCCCCAGAAGGGGAGGGGGTTTTAGTTCAGTCGGGCAGTATGGTCGGTGCAGGCTTGGAGGGGCCGAAGGGCCTGTTCCTGTGCTGTAATTTTCTTTGTTCTTTGATCTTTGAGACAGCACCTTCCAGATCGGAAAATGTCCCAGTGGGATTTCACACAGAGACTTAAAGTCGGATAAAAATGGGTTGTGAGCCGGGGCTCTCCACTTTTGCTTTGAGTGGCTAAATCGGTCGCACTGTCCCCCCACCCCCCCCCCCTACAAAGCCAACAGGACTGTAAGGAGCAGAAGGAGGCCATTCGGTCCATCGAGTCTGCACTGACCACAATCCCACCCAGGCCCTATCCCTGTAACCCCACTAATCCCCCCGAACCTGCACATCTTTGGACACTAAGAGGCAATTTAGCATGGCCAATCCACCTAACCCACACATCTTTGGACACTAAGGGGCAATTTAGCATGGCCAATCCACCTAACCCACACATCTTTGGACACTAAGGGGCAATTTAGCATGGCCAATCCACCTAACCTACACATCTTTGGACACTAAGGGGCAATTTAGCACGGCCAATCCACCTAACCTGCACATCTTTGGACACTAAGAGGCAATTTAGCACGGCCAATCCACCTAACCTACACATCTTTGGACACTAAGGGCAATTTAGCATGGCCAATCCACCTAACCTGCACATCTTTGGACACTAAGAGGCAATTTAGCACGGCCAATCCACCTAACCTGCACATCTTTGGACACTAAGAGGCAATTTAGCACGGCCAATCCACCTAACCTACACATCTTTGGACACTAAGGGGCAATTTAGCATGGCCAATCCACCTAACCTGCACATCTTTGGACACTAAGAGGCAATTTAGCATGGCCAATCCACCTAACCTACACATCTTTGGACACTAAGAGGCAATTTAGCATGGCCAATCCACCTAACCTACACATCTTTGGACACTAAGAGGCAATTTAGCATAGCCAATCCACCTAACCTGCACATCTTTGGACACTAAGAGGCAATTTAACATGGCCAATCCACCTAACCTACACATCTTCGGATACTAAGGGGCAATTTAACACGGCCAATCCACCTAACCCGCACATCTTTGGAGTGTGGGAGGAAACCGGAGCACCCGGAGGAAACCCACACAGACACGGGGGAAGAACGCGCAGACTCTACACAGACAGTGACCCGAGGCTGGGAAATGAACCCGGGTCCCTGGCGCTGTGAGGCCGCAGTGTTAACTCGCTGTGCCACCGTGCCGCTTGCAAATCAAATAATTTCTTTTGGAAATACCCAAGTTAATGATGTTTCATTCAGGTTTTGTTTACGAGTCCTGGGAGGAAGCTCGTCAGGGGGGAAGCGATGGCCTAGTGATATTATCGCTAGACTATTAATCCAAAAACTCAGCTAATGTTCTGGGGGACCCGGGTTCGAATCCCGCCCCGGCAGATGGTGGAATTTGAATTCAATAAAAAATATCTGGAATTAAGAATCTACAGATGACCATTGTTGGAAAAACCCATCTGGTTCCCTTTAGGGAAGGAAATTGGATCGATAGAACTATGCAAGGCATTGGTGAGGCTGCACCTGGAGTATTGTGCAGTTTTGGTCCCCGTATTTGAGGAAAGATGTAGTGACGTTGGAGGCAGTTCAGAGGGGGTTCTCCAGATTGATTCCAGAGATGAGGGGTTTGAAGAGAGTTATGTTTGAGTTATAAGGAGAGGTTGGATAGACTGGGACTTTTTTCCCTCTGGAGCGTAGGAGGCTGAGGGGTGATCATAGAAATCATAGAAACCCTACAGTACAGAAAGAGGCCATTCGGCCCATCGAGTCTGCACCGACCACAATCCCACCCAGGCCCTACCCCCATATCCCTACATATTTTACCCGCTAATCCCTCTAATTTACACATCCCAGGACACTAAGGGGCAATTTTAGCACGGCCAATCAACCTCACCCGCACATCTTATAGAAGTCTATAAAATAATGAGGGACACAGATCAGCTAGATAGTCAATACCTTTTCCCAAAGGTAGGGGAGTCTAAAACTAGAGGGCATAGGTTTAAGGTGAGAGGGGAGAGATACAAAAGTGTCCAGAGGGGCAATTCTTTCACACAGAGGGTGGTGAGTGTCTGGAACAAGCTGCCAGAGGTAGTAGTAGAGGCGGGTACAATTTTGTCTTTTAAAAAGCATTTCGACAGTTACATGGGTACGATGGGTGTAGAGGGCAAACGCGGGCAATTGGGGCTTGGGGGTTTTTAAAAAAGGGGTGGCATGGACAAGTTGGGCCGAAGGGCCTGCGGTAAACCTCGATGGTGCTATCGAAGAGAGATTGAACAGTTTAGGACGACACTCTCTGGAATTTAGAAGAATGAGGGGAGATCAAATTGAGGTTTACAAGATGATAAGAGGTCTGGATAAAGTAGACGGGGAGCGGATGCTTCCGCTTGTGGGGCATTCTGGGACGAGAGGTCTCAGGATAAGGGGCAGCAAATTTAAAACAGAGTTGGGGGAGAAACTACTTCCCCCAAAGGGTTGTGGAATTCACTGCCCCAAAGTGCGGAGGATGCTGGGACAGTGAGTACATTAAAGGAGGAGTTTGACAGATTTTTAATTGGGAATTGGGTTGAAGGGTTATGGGGGAGAAGGCAGGAAAATGGGGTTGAGGAGCATAGCAGCAATGGCGGAGCGGACCCAATGGGCCGAATGGCCCCAAATTCCACTCCTATATCTTTTATGAACTTATGAAATCTGCCGTCCTTACCCTGGTCTGGCCTACATGGGACTCCAGAGCCACAGCACTGTGGTTGACTCTCAACTGCCCTCCAAGGGCAACTAGGGATGGGCAATAAATGCTGGACCCAGCCAGCGACACCCATGTCCCACGAATGAATAAAGATAAAAAGTCTGGAGGGGATGGTAACCCACGTCAATTATATTTACCTCCTAATGCATAAATTCCAAAGGTATTTTCATTAGTCACTTGTGAATTCCGCACATTCCATCTCAGCTATCATTTCTCCCAGGCGGATAAGTGAGTCAGGATTCTCTGGAAAGAGCCACGAACCACGATAGGAATTCACTTCCTGTTGCCCCCACCCCCTCCACCAGACACCTGTCCCACAACCCCCCCCCCCACCATGTGAGTTAGCCACGCTGTTGGAGGGTCAGGACTGAGGGAGCGCTGGAGGGGGTTACAGAGATTGGGAGGGGGGTGTAGGGGCTGGAGGGGGTTACAGAGATAGGGAGGGGGTGTAGGGGCTGGAGGGGGTTACAGAGATAGGGAGGAGCTGTAGGGGCTGGAGAGGGTTACAGAGATAGGGAGGGGGGTGTAGCGGCTGGAGGGGGTTACAGAGATAGGGAGGGGGGTGTAGGGGCTGGAGGAGGTTACAGAGATAGGGAGAGGGTGTAGGGGCTGGAGGAAGTTATAGAGATAGGGAGGGGGTGTAGGGGCTGGAGGAGGTTACAGAGATAGGGAGGGGGTGTAGGAGTTGGAGGAGGTTACAGAGATAGGGAGGAGGTGTAGGGGCTGGAGAAGGTTACAGAGATAGGGAGGGGGATGTAGGGGGCTGGAAGAGGAGGTTACAGAGATAGGGAGGGGGTGTAGGGGCTGGAGGGGGTTACAGAGATGGGAGGGGGTGTAGGGGCTGGAGGGGGTTACAGAGATAGGGAGGGGGTGTAGGGACTGGAGGGTGTTACAGAGATAGGGAGGGGGTGTAGGGGGCTGGAAGAGGAGGTTACAGAGATAGGGAGGGGGTGTAGGGGCTGGAGGAGGTTACAGAGATTGGGAGGGGGTGTAGGGGCTGAAGGGGGTTACAGAGATAGGGAGGGGGTGTAGGGGCTGGAGAAGGTTACAGAGATAGGGAGGGGGTGTAGGGGCTGGAGGGGGTTACAGAGATAGGGAGGGGGTGTAGGGGCTGGAGGAGGTTACAGAGATAGGGAGGGGGTGTAGGGGCTGGAGGGGGTTACAGAGATAGGGAGGGGGTGTAGGGGCTGGAGAAGGTTACAGAGAAAGGGAGGGGGTGTAGGGGCTGGAGGAGGTAACAGAGATAGGGAGAGGGTATAGGGGCTGGAGGAGGTTACAGAGATAGGGAGGGGGTGTAGGGGCTGGAGGAGGTTACAGAGAAAGGGAGGGGGGTGTAGGGGTTGGAGGAGGTTACAGAGATAGGGAGGGGGTGTAGGGGCTGGAGGAGGTTACAGAGAAAGGGAGGCAGGTGTAGGGGCTGGAGGAGATTACAGAGAGAGGGAAGGGGTGTAGTGGCTGGAGGAGGTTACAGAGACAGGGAGAAGGTGTCGGGGCTGGAGGGGGTTACAGAGATAGGGAGGGGGTGCAGGGGGCAGGAGGAGGTTACGGAGATAGGGAGGGGGGTGTCGGGGCAGGAGGAGGTTACAGAGATAGATAGGGGGAGTGTAGGGGCTGCAGGAGGTTACAGAGATAGGGAGGGGTATCGGGGCTGGAGGAGGTTACAGAGATACGGAGGGGGTGTTGGGGCTGGAGGCGGTTGCAGAGAGAGGGAGGGGGTGTAGGGGCTGGAGGAGGTTACAGAGATAGGGAGGGGGTGTAGGGGCTGGAGGGGGTTACAGCGATAGTGAGGGGGTGTATTGGCTGGAGGAGGTCACAGAGATAGGGAGGGGGTGTAGGGGCTGGAGGGGGTTACAGAGATAGGGAGGGGGTGTAGGTGGCTGGAGGGGGTTACAGAGATAGGGAGGGGGTGTAGGGGCTGGAGGCGGTTGCAGAGAGAGGGAGGGGGTGTAGGGGCTGGAGGAGGTTACAGAGATAGGGAGGGGGGTGTAGGGGCTGGAGGGGGTTACAGCGATAGTGAGGGGGTGTATTGGCTGGAGGAGGTCACAGAGATAGGGAGGGGGTGTAGGGGCAGGAGGAGGTTACAGAGATAGGGAGGGGTATCGGGGCTGGAGGAGGTTACAGAGATAGATAGGGGGAGTGTAGGGGCTGGAGGAGGTTACAGAGAAAGAGAAGCAATGTAGGGGGCTGGAGGAGATTCTAGAGATAGGGAGGGGGTGTAGGGGCTGGAGGCGGTTGCAGAGAGAGGGAGGGGGTGTAGGGGCTGGAGGAGGTCACAGAGATAGGGAGGGGGTGGAGGGGCAGGAGGAGGTTACAGAGATAGGGAGGGGGTGTAGGGGCTGGAGGAGGTTACAGAGATAGGGAGGGGTATCGGGGCTGGAGGAGGTTACAGAGATATGGAGGGGGTGGAGGGGCAGGAGGAGGTTACAGAGATAGGGAGGGGCTGTAGGGGCTGGAGGAGATTCTAGAGATAGGGAGGGGGTGTAGGGGCTGGAGGAGGTTACAGAGATAGGGAGGAGGGTGTGGGACTGGAGGAGGTTACAGAGATAGGGAGGGGGTGTAGGGGCTGGAGGAGGTTACAGAGTTAGGGAGGGGGTGTAGGGGCTGGAGGAGGTTACAGAGATAGGGAGGGGGTGTAGGGGCTGGAGGAGATAAACAGATAGGGCGGGGGTGTAGGGGCTGGAGGAGGTTTCAGAGATAGGGTGGGGTATAGGGGCTGGAGGAGGTTACAGAGATAGGGAGGGGGGTGTAGGAGCTGGAGGAGGTTACAGAGATAGGGAGGGGGGTGTAGGGGCTGGAGGAGGTTACAGAGATAGGGAGGGGGGTGTAGGAGCTGGAGGAGGTTACAGAGATTGGGAGGGGGTGTCGGGGCAGGAGGAGGTTACAGAGATAGGGAGGGGGTGTAGGGGCTGGAGGAGGTTACAGAGATAGGGAGGGGGTGTAGGGGCTGGAGGAGGTTACAGAGATAGGAAGGGGGTGTAGGGGCTGGAGGGGGTTACAGAGATAGAGAGGGGGGTGTAGG
>NW_027593392.1:25000-27500 GCF_964213995.1 Mustelus asterias
TAACCTACACATCTTTGGACACTAAGGGACAATTTAGCATGGCCAATCCACCTAACCTGCACATCTTTGGACAGTAAGGGGCAATTTAGCATGGCCAATCCACCTAACCTGCACATCTTTGGACACTAAGGGACAATTTAGCACGGCCAATCCACCTAACCCGCACATCTTTGGACACTAAGGGACAATTTAGCATGGCCAATCCACCTAACCTGCACATCTTTGGACACTAAGGGACAATTTAGCATGGCCAATCCACCTAACCCGCACATCTTTGGACACTAAGGGACAATTTAGCATGGCCAACGCAGGAAACCCACGCAGACACGGGGAGAAACTCCGCACAGACAGTGACCCGAGGCTGGGGATCGAACCCAGGTCTCTGGCGCTGTGAGGCAGCAGCGCAAACCCACTGTGCCGCCCTGGGAGGAAGTCGTTTCTTTCCATCCACCCGATCGAATCGTTCAATCACCCCCCTGGACGAGATCGCCCCCTTCATCTCCCACACTCGGGGGGGATGTAACGGGACCCTATGCATGAGAAGCAACATAAAATAAAAGTGAGAGACAAGCTCGGGTTTTAACCATTAACATCCCAGTTTAATGCAGCATTCTTCCCCGCCCCGGCCCAATGATGGGCTACAGATATATCTTAGAAACAACAACACCTTCTCTCAGGCAAGTGGAAAATGGGTTCTCTGCCAGAGATAGAAGGATTTTAAGTTGGGACTCGCTGGACTTCCTGAGGGGACTGACTGTCAGTTAACCTCGCTCTGGGGGGGTCCCTGAACATAGGAACATAAGAAATAGGAGCAGGAGTCAGCCATCTAGCCCCTCGAGCCTGCCCCGCCATTCAATAAGATCATGGCTGATCTGAAGTGGATCAGTTCCACTTACCCGCCCGCTCCCCATAACCCCTAATTCCCTTACCGATCAGGAATCCATCTATCCGTGATTTAAACATATTCAATGAGGTAGCCTCCACCACTTCAGTGGGCAGAGAATTCCAGAGATTCACCACCCTCTGAGAGAAGAAGTTCCTCCTCAACTCTGTCCTAAACTGACCACCCTGTATTTTGAGGCTGTGCCCTCTAGTTCTAGCTTCCTTTCTAAGTGGAAAGAATCTCTCCACCTCTACCCTATCCAGCCCCTTCATTATCTTATAGGTCTCTATAAGATCCCCCCTCAGCCTTCTAAATTCCAACGAGTACAAACCCAATCTGCTCAGTCTCTCCTCATAATCAACACCCCTCATCTCTGGTATCAACCTGGTGAACCTTCTCTGCACTCCCTCCAAGGCCAATATATCCTTCCGCAAATAAGGGGACCAATACTGCACACAGCTGCGGCCTCACCAATGCCCTGTACAGATGCAGCAAGACATCTCTGCTTTTATATTCTATCCCCCTGCGATATAGGCCAACATCCCATTTGCCTTCTTGATCACCTGTTGCACCTGCAGACTGGGTTTTTGCGTCTCATGCACAAGGACCCCCAGGTCCCTCTGCACAGCAGCATGTTGTAATTTCTTTCCATTTAGATAATAATCCAATTTGCTATTATTTCTTCCAAAGTGAATAACCTCGCATTTGTTAACATTATACTCCATCTGCCAGATCCTCGCCCACTCACACAGCCTCAAAATACAGTGCGGCGCTCCCTCAGCACTGACCCTCCCACAGTGCGGCGCTCCCTCAGCACTGACCCTCCCACAGTGCGGCGCTCCCTCAGCACTGACCCTCCCACAGTGCAGCGCTCCCTTAGCACTGACCCTCCCACAGTGTGGCACTCCCTCACCACCGACCCTCCCACAGTGCGGCGCTCCCTCAGCACTGACCCTCCCACAGTGCAGCGCTCCCTTAGCACTGACCCTCCCACAGTGCGGCACTCCCTCAGCACCGACCCTCCCACTGTGCGGCACTCCCTCACCACCGACCCTCCCACAGTGCGGTGCTCCCTCAGCACTGACCCTCCCACAGTGCGGCGCTCCCTCAGCACTGACCCTCCCACAGTGCGGCACTCCCTCAGCACCGACCCTCCCACAGTGCGGCACTCCCTCACCACCGACCCTCCCACAGTGCGGTGCTCCCTCAGCACTGACCCTCCAACAGTGCGGCACTCCCTCAGCACTGACCCTCCAACAGTGCGGCGCTCCCTGAGCACTGACCCTCCCACAGTGCGGCGCCCCCTCAGCACCGACCTCCCACAGTGCGGCGCTCCCTCAGCACTGACCCTCCCACAGTGCAGCGCTCCCTTAGCACTGACCCTCCCACAGTGCGGCACTCCCTCAGCACCGACCCTCCCACTGTGCGGCACTCCCTCACCACCGACCCTCCCACAGTGCGGTGCTCCCTCAGCACTGACCCTCCCACAGTGCGGCGCTCCCTCAGCACTGACCCTCCCACAGTGCGGCACTCCCTCAGCACCGACCCTCCCACAGTGCGGCACTCCCTCACCACCGACCCTCCCACAGTGCGGTGCTCCCTCAGCACTGACCCTCC
>NW_027593393.1:5000-33249 GCF_964213995.1 Mustelus asterias
ATTGCCCCTTAGTGTCCAGAGATGTGTAGATTAGGTGGATTGGCCATGCTAAATTGTCCCTTAGTGCCTAAAGATGTGCAGGTTAGGTGGATTGGCCATGCTAAATTGTCCCTTAGTGTCCAAAGATGTACAGGTTAGGTGGATTGGCCATGCTAAATTGTCCCTTAGTGTCCAAAGATGTGTAGGTTAGGTGGATTGGCCGTGCTAAATTGTCCCTTAGTGCCTAAAGATGTGCAGGTTAGGTGGATTGGCCATGCTAAATTGTCCCTTAGTGTCCAAAGATGTGCAGGTTAGGTGGATTGGCCATGCTAAATTGCCCCTTAGTGTCCAAAGATGTGTAGGTTAGGTGGATTGGCCATGCTAAATTTCCCCTTAGTGTCCAAAGATGTGCAGGTTAGGTGGATTGGCCATGCTAAATTGCCCCTTAGTGTCCAGAGATGTGTAGGTTGGGTGGATTGGCCATGCTAAATTGCCCCTTAGTGTCCAAAGATGTGCAGGTTAGGTGGATTGGCCATGCTAAATTGCCCCTTAGTGTCCAGAGATGTGTAGATTAGGTGGATTGGCCATGCTAAATTGTCCCTTAGTGCCTAAAGATGTGCAGGTTAGGTGGATTGGCCATGCTAAATTGTCCCTTAGTGTCCAAAGATGTGCAGGTTAGGTGGATTGGCCATGCTAAATTGTCCCTTAGTGTCCAAAGATGTGTAGGTTAGGTGGATTGGCCGTGCTAAATTGTCCCTTAGTGCCTAAAGATGTGCAGGTTAGGTGGATTGGCCATGCTAAATTGTCCCTTAGTGTCCAAAGATGTGCAGGTTAGGTGGATTGGCCATGCTAAATTGCCCCTTAGTGTCCAAAGATGTGTAGGTTAGGTGGATTGGCCATGCTAAATTTCCCCTTAGTGTCCAAAGATGTGCGGGTTAGGTGGATTGGCCATGCTAAATTTCCCCTTAGTGTCCAAAGATGTGCAGGTTAGGTGGATTGGCCGTGCTAAATTGCCTCTTAGTGTCCAAAGATGGTAGGTTAGGTGGATTGGCCATGCTAAATTGCCCCTTAGTGTCCAAAGATGTGTAGGTTAGGTGGATTGGTCATGATAAATTGTCCCTTAGTGTCCAAATATGTGCAGGTTAGGTGGATTGGCCATGCTAAATTGTCCCTCAGTGTCCAAAGGTGTTCAGGTTAAGTGGATTGGCCATGCTAAATTGTCCCTTAGTGTCCAAAGATGTGCAGGTTAGGTGGATTGGCCATGCTAAATTGTCCCTTCGTGTCCAAAGATGTGTAGGTTAGGTGGATTGGCCATGCTAAATTGCCCCTCAGTGTCCAAAGATGTGAGGGTTGGGTGGATTGGCCATGCTAAATTGCCCCTTCATGTCTAAAGATGTGCAGGTTGGGTGGATTGGCCATGCTAAATTGTCCCTTCGTGTCCAAAGATGTGCAGGTTAGGTGGATTGGCCATGATAAATTGTCCCTCAGTGTCCAAAGATGTGCAGGTTGGGTGGATTGGTCATGATAAATTGTCCCTTAGTGTCCAAAGATGTGCAGGTTAGGTGGATTGGCCATGCTAAATTGTCCCTTAGTGTCCAAAGATATGCGGATTAGGTGGATTGGCCATGCTAAATTGCCCCTTTGTGTCAGCTGATTAGTAGGGTTAATACGGGGGGTTACAAGCATAGGGCCTAGGTGGGATTGTGGTCGGTACAGACTCCATGGGCCGAATGGCCTCCTTCTGTACTTTTAGGATTCTATGTGAGGAGAGTGGGAGAGAGGGAGAGGGGGAATGGAGAGAGAGGGAGGGAGAGGGAGAGGTAGAGAGGAAAGAAGGGGGAGAGAGGGAGGGAGAGAGGGAAGATGTGCGTGTTTGATGGATTGCCCATGCTGAAATTGATCCTCGTGTCAGGGGGGATTAGCTGGGTAAATACGGGGGGTTACGGGGATAGGGCCCGGGTGAGACTGTGGTCGGTGCAGACTCGATGGGCCAAATGGCCTCCATTCTGCACTGTCGGGATGATCCTTCCGTAAATAGGATCAATTCGGGATTTAGCCGAGCCTTTCACTCTTAGGCCTTCACTCCTTCCTCTGTCACTTGCACTCGTTCTTCACAATTGCCATCGTCCTCTGGACTTTCATCTCATTGCCAAGTTGAGTTTGTGACGTTGGAACTCGATGTTGATAAAGATGTCAAAACAAATTGGAAAAAAATGCTTGCGGGGGAGAGAGACATTGCGTGGTCCCTTTGGACAAACATTGCATGGAGTCCAGCTGAAACATTTACATCCAAAAGTCAAACAACCTGTCAACAAAACGAAGGAGATAGTCATCGACTTCAGGAAGTGGAGTGGAGAACATGCCCCTGTCTACATCAACGGGGACCAAGTAGAAAGGGTCGAGAGCTTCAAGTTTTTAAGTGTCCAGATCACCAACAACCTGTCCTGGTCCCCCCCACGCCGACTCTATAGTTAAGAAAGCCCCACCAACACCTCTACTTTCTCAGAGGACTAAGGAAATTTGGCATGTCCGCTACGACTCTCACCAACCTTTACAGATGCCCCATAGAAAGCATTCTTTCTAGTTGTATCACAGCTTGGTCTGGGGCTCCTGCTCTGCCCAAGACCGCAAGGAACTACAAAGGGCCGTGAATGTAGCCCAATCCATCACGCAAACCAACCACCCATCCATTGACTCTGTCTACACTTCCTGCTGCCTCAGCAAAGCAGCCAGCATAATTAAGGACCCCCCCCACGCACCCCGGACATTCTCTCTACCACCTTCTTCCTTCGGGAAAAAGATACAAAAGTCTGAGGTCACGTACCGACCGACTCAAGAACAGCTTCTTCCCTGCTGCTGCTGTCAGACTTTTGATTGGACCTCCCTCGCATTAAGTTGATCTTTCTCTACACCCCTAGCTATGACTGTAACACTACATTCTGCACTCTCTCCTTTCCTTCTCTATGAACGGTATGCTTTGTCTGTATAGCGCGCAAGAAACAATACTTTTCACTATGTTAATACATGTGACAATAATAAATCAAATCAAATCAAGTCCATTCAAAATCAAATGTTTTTATTTGAATTTAGCCCAATCAAATTAAAGCAGATACTCAGCTACCAAGAACCTATAAGATATGAATTTGACGCTGTTGTCAAAAACCAGACGAATCCTATTGCAGGAAAATTGATAAGTCCTCACAGCTATAAAAAATGTGAAGTTTCCGACTGAAATATCTCCACGGAGGTGAAGGTCCCGTCACCAAGGTTTCTTTATTTACAAGTGAATACAGTACAACAGAGCTCTCTCTCCCTCAGTTGCTTCCTGCTTCAGCAGGCAGAGAGACTTCCTGCAAGCAGGCAGAGAGACTGACAGACCGGCTTTAAATAGGGAGCTTGAGCCTCCCTGATTGGACCATCAATTAGGACTCATCAGGGAGTTCATAGTCTGGCAGGCGAACCTCATTAGCATGATTGAAGTCATCATACGGGCGTTGGACTGGGGGTGGGGCACAGTAAGAAGCCTCACAACAACAGGTTAAAGGCCAACAGGTTTATTTGGTAGCACGAGCTTTCAGAGCGCTGCTCCTTCATCAGGTGAGTGGAGAGTTGGGTTCACAAACAGGGCATATATAGAGACAGACTCAATTACAAGATAATGGTTGGAATGCAAGTCTTTACAGGTCATACAGGTCATAGAGGTTTACAGCATGGAAACAGGCCCTTCGGCCCAACTTGTCCATGCCGCCCCTTTTTAGAACTCCAAAGCAAGTCCCAATTGCCCACATTTGCCCCATATCCCCCTCTACCCATCGTACCCATGTAACTGACTAAATGCTTTTTAAAAGACAAAATTGTACCCACCTCTACTACTGCCTCTGGCAGCTTGTTCCAGACACTCACCACCCTCTGTGTGAAAGAATTGCCCCTCTGGACCCTTTTGTATCTCTCCCCTCTCACCTTAAACCTGTGCCCTCTAGTTTTAGACCCCCCTACCTTTGGGAAAAGATATTGACAATCTCCCTGATCTGTGCCCCTCATTATTTTATAGACCTCTATAAGATCACCCCTCAGCCTCCTACGCTCCAGGGAAAAAACTCCCAGTCTATCCAGCCTCTCCTTATAACTCAAACCATCAAGTCCCGGTAGCATCTCAGTAAATCTCTTCCGCACTCTCTCCAGTTTAATAATATCCTTTCTATAATAGGGTGACCGGAACTGCACACAGTATTCCAAGTGTGGCCTTACCAATGTCTTGTGCCAACTTCAACAAGACGTCCCAACTCCTGTATTCAATGTTCTGACTGATCAAGTCTTTCCAGGGGCAGACAATGCGAGTGGAGAGAGGGTGAAGCACAGGTTATAGAGGACGAATTGTCTCCAGACGGGACAGTCAGTGAGATTCTGCAGGCCCAGGCAAGTCGTGGGGGTGACAGATAGTGTGACATGAACCCAAGATCCCGGTTGAGGCCGCTCCTCATGCGTGTGGAACTTGGCGATCAGCTTCCGCTCGACGATTCTGCGTTGTCGTGTGTCGTGAAGGCTGCCTTGGAGAGCGCTGACCCGAAGAGTTATAAACGAAAGTGCAAGGGGGAGAAACACGAGGTAACTACTGCCACCTCTCAAGCCTTGAGAGGAAGAGACCAAATGCCAAGAGCTTAGAGTTCTTCGCTCTCAACTCTGCCAGTTTTATACATCATAGAATCTCTACAGTACAGGAGGAGGCCATTCAGCCCAACAAGCCTGCACAATCTCACCAAGGCCCTACCCCCATAACCGCACATATTTACCCGAACTACTCCCCCTGACACTAAGGGGCAATCTATCATGGCTTTGGGGGAAGAACATTTTTACAAATACATCCCATTTGCCTGTTTTATTAGGTGCTGCTGCACCTGCATACCGACCTTTACTGAATAATGAACAAGGACACCCAGATCCCTCTCCCAGAACACAGACACCCAGATCCCTCTCCCAGAACACAGACACCCAGATCCCTCTGCCCAGAACACAGACACCCAGATCCCTCTGCCCAGAACACACACACCCAGATCCCTCTGCCCCGAACACAGACACCCAGATCCCTCTGCCCAGAACACAGACACCCAGATCCCTCTGCCCAGAACACACACACCCAGATCCCTCTGCCCCGAACACAGACACCCAGATCCCTCTGCCCAGAACACACACACCCAGATCCCTCTGCCCCGAACACAGACACCCAGATCCCTCTGCCCAGAACACACACACCCAGATCCCTCTGCCCAGAACACAGACACCCAGATCCCTCTGCCCAGAACACAGACACCCAGATCCCTCTGCCCAGAACACAGACACCCAGATCCCTGTGCCCAGAACACACACACCCAGATCCCTCTGCCCAGAACACACACACCCAGATCCCTCTGCCCCGAACACAGACACCCAGATCCCTCTGCCCAGAACACACACACCCAGATCCCTCTGCACAGAACACAGACCCCCAGATCCCTCTGCCCAGAACACAGACACCCAGATCCCTCTGCCCTGAACACAGACACCCAGATCCCTCTGCCCCGAACACACACACCCAGATCCCTCTGCCCAGAACACAGACACCCAGATCCCTCTGCCCAGAACACAGACACCCAGATCCCTCTGCCCCGAACACACACACCCAGATCCCTCTGCCCAGAACACACACACCCAGATCCCTCTGCCCCGAACACAGACACCCAGATCCCTCTGCCCTGAACACAGACACTCAGATCCCTCTGCCCAGAACACACACACCCAGATCCCTCTGCCCAGAACACACACACCCAGATCCCTCTGCACAGAACACAGACCCCCAGATCCCTCTGCCCAGAACACACACACCCAGATCCCTCTGCCCTGAACACAGACACCCAGATCCCTCTGCCCCGAACACACACACCCAGATCCCTCTGCCCAGAACACAGACACCCAGATCCCTCTGCCCAGAACAAGGGCACCCAGATCCCTCTGCCCAGAACACACACACCCAGATCCCTCTGCCCAGAACACAGACACCCAGATCCCTCTGCCCAGAACAAGGGCACCCAGATCCCTCTGCCCAGAACACAGACACCCAGATCCCTGTGCCCAGAACACAGACACTCAGATCCCTCTGCCCAGAACACAGACACCCAGATCCCTCTGCCCAGAACAAGGGCACCCAGATCCCTCTGCCCAGAACAAGGGCACCCAGATCCCTCTGCCCAGAACACAGACACCCAGATCCCTCTGCCCAGAACACACACACCCAGATCCCTCTGCCCCGAACACACACACCCAGATCCCTCTGCCCAGGACACAGACACCCAGATCCCTCTCCCCAGAACACTGACACCCAGATCCCTCTGTCCAGAACACACACACCCAGATTCCTCTGCCCAGAACACACACACCCAGATCCCTCTGCCCAGAACACAGACACCCAGATCCCTCTGCCCAGAACACAGACACCCAGATCCCTCTGCCCCGAACACACACACCCAGATCCCTCTGCCCAGAACAAGGGCACCCAGATCCCTCTGCCCAGAACACACACACCCAGATCCCTCTGCCCAGAACACAGACACCCAGATCCCTCTGCCCAGAACACAGACACCCAGATCCCTCTGCCCAGAACACAGACACCCAGATCCCTGTGCCCAGAACACACACACCCAGATCCCTCTGCCCAGAACACACACACCCAGATCCCTCTGCCCAGAACACACACACCCAGATCCCTCTGCCCAGAACACACACACCCAGATCCCTCTGCCCCGAACACAGACACCCAGATCCCTCTCCCCAGAACACACACACCCAGATCCCTCTGCCCAGAACAAGGACACCCAGATCCCTCTGCCCAGAACAAGGGCACCCAGATCCCTCTGCCCAGAACACACACACCCAGATCCCTCTGCCCAGAACAAGGGCACCCAGATCCCTCTGCCCAGAACACACACACCCAGATCCCTCTGCCCAGAACACAGACACCCAGATCCCTCTGCCCAGAACACACACACCCAGATCCCTCTGCCCCGAACACAGACACCCAGATCCCTCTGCCCAGAACACACACACCCAGATCCCTCTGCCCAGAACAAGGGCACCCAGATCCCTCTGCCCAGAACACAGACACCCAGATCCCTCTGCCCAGAACAAGGACACCCAGATCCCTCTGCCCAGAACAAGGGCACCCAGATCCCTCTGCCCAGAACACACACACCCAGATCCCTCTGCCCAGAACACAGACACCCAGATCCCTCTGCCCCGAACACACACACCCAGATCCCTCTGCCCAGAACACAGACACCCAGATCCCTCTGCCCAGAACACACAGACCCAGATCCCTCTGCCCTGAACACAGACACCCAGATCCCTCTGCCCAGAACACAGACACCCAGATCCCTCTGCCCAGAACACAGACACCCAGATCCCTCTGCCCAGAACACAGACACCCAGATCCCTCTGCCCAGAACACTGACACCCAGATCCCTCTGCCCAGAACACGGACACCCAGATCCCTCTGCCCAGAACACAGACACCCAGATCCCTCTGCCCAGAACACACACACCCAGATCCCTCTGCCCCGAACACACACACCCAGATCCCTCTGCCCAGAACAAGGACACCCAGATCCCTCTGCCCAGAACACACACACCCAGATCCCTCTGCCCAGAACACAGACACCCAGATCCCTCTGCCCAGAACACACACACCCAGATCCCTCCGCCCAGAACACAGACACCCAGATCCCTCTGCCCAGAACAAGGGCACCCAGATCCCTCTGCCCAGAACACACACACCCAGATCCCTCTGCCCAGAACAAGGGCACCCAGATCCCTCTGCCCAGAACACACACACCCAGATCCCTCTGCCCAGAACACAGACACCCAGATCCCTCTGCACAGAACACAGACACCCAGATCCCTCTGCCCAGAACACACACACCCAGATCCCTCTGCCCAGAACACAGACACCCAGATCCCTCTGCTCAGAACACAGACACCCAGATCCCTCTGCCCAGAACACAGACACCCAGATCCCTCTGCACAGAACACAGACACCCAGATCCCTCTGCCCAGAACACAGACACCCAGATCCCTCTGCCCCGAACACACACACCCAGATCCCTCTGCCCAGAACACAGACACCCAGATCCCTCTGCCCCGAACACACACACCCAGATCCCTCTGCCCCGAACACACACACCCAGATCCCTCTGCCCAGAACACAGACACCCAGATCCCTCTGCACAGAACAAGGGCACCCAGATCCCTCTGCCCAGAACACACACACCCAGATCCCTCTGCCCAGAACACAGACACCCAGATCCCTCTGCCCAGAACACAGACACCCAGATCCCTCTGCCCAGAACACACACACCCAGATCCCTCTGCCCAGAACACAGGCACCCAGATCCCTCTGCCCCGAACACACACACCCAGATCCCTCTGCCCTGAACACACACACCCAGATCCCTCTGCCCAGAACAAGGGCACCCAGATCCCTCTGCCCAGAACAAGGACACCCAGATCCCTCTGCCCCGAAAACACATACCCAGATCCCTCTGCCCAGAACACACACACCCAGATCCCTCTGCCCAGGACACACACACCCAGATCCCTCTGCCCAGAACAAGGGCACCCAGATCCCTCTGCCCAGGACAAGGACATCCTTTTAAAACCCCAAGGCTAGTCACAATTGCCCACATTTGGCCCATATCCCTCTATACCCATCTTACCCATGTAACTGTCTAAATGCTTTTTAAAAGACAAAATTGTACCCGCCTCTACTACTGCCTCTGGCAGCTCGTTCCAGACACTCACCACCCTCTGTGTGAAAAAATTGCCCCTCTGGACACTTTTGTATCTCTCCCCTCTCACCTTAAACCTCTGCCCTCTAGTTTTAGACTCCCCTACCTTTGGGAAAGGATGTTGACTATCCAGCTGGGGAATGTGGTAATATAAACAGGGCCTAGTTTTATAGAACATAGAACAGTACAGCACAGAACAGGCCCTTCGGCCCACGATGTTGTGCCGAGCTTTATCTGAAACCAAGATCAAGCTATCCCACTCCCTATCATCCTGGTGTGCTCCATGTGCCTATCCAATAACCGCTTAAATGTTCCTAAAGTGTCTGACTCCACTATCACTGCAGGCAGTCCATTCCACACCCCAACCACTCTCTGCGTAAAGAACCTACCTCTGATATCCTTCCTGTATCTCCCACCATGAACCCTATAGTTATGCCCCCTTGTAATAGCTCCATCCACCCGAGGAAATAGTCTTTGAACGTTCACTCTATCTATCCCCTTCATCATTTTATAAACCTCTATTAAGTCTCCCCTCAGCCTCCTCCACTCCAGAGAGAACAGCCCTAGCTCCCTCAACCTTTCCTCATAAGACCTACCCTCCAAACCAGGCAGCATCCTGGTAAATCTCCTCTGCACTCTTTCCAGCGCTTCCACATCCTTCTTATAGTGAGGTGACCAGAACTGCACACAATATTCCAAATGTGGTCTCACCAAGGTCCTGTACAGTTGCAGCATAACCCCACGGCTCTTAAACTCCAACCCCCTGTTAATAAAAGCTAACACACTATAGGCCTTCTTCACAGCTCTATCCACTTGAGTGGCAACCTTTAGAGATCTGTGGATATGGACCCCAAGATCTCTCTGTTCCTCCACAGTCTTCAGAACATAGAACATAGAACATAGAAAGCCACAGCACAAACAGGCCCTTCGGCCCACAAGTTGCGCTGATCATATCTCTACCTCTAGGCCTATCTATAGCCCTCAATCCCATTAAATCCCATGTACTCATCCAGAAGTCTCTTAAAAGACCCCAACGAGTTTGCCTCCACCACCACCGACGTCAGCCGATTCCACTCACCCACCACCCTCTGAGTGAAAAACTTACCCCTGACATCTCCTCTGTACCTACCCCCCAGCACCTTAAACCTGTGTCCTCTCGTAGCAACCATTTCAGCCCTTGGAAATAGCCTCTGAGAGTCTACCCTATCCAGACCTCTCAACATCTTGTAAACCTCTATCAGGTCACCTCTCATCCTTCGTCTCTCCAGGGAGAAGAGACCAAGCTCCCTCAACCTATCCTCATAAGGCATGCCCCCCAATCCAGGCAACATCCTTGTAAATCTCCTCTGCACCCTTTCAATGGCTTCAACATCTTTCCTGTAATGAGGTGACCAGAACTGCGCGCAGTACTCCAAGTGGGGTCTAACCAGGGTCCTATAAAGCTGCAGCATTATCTCCCGACTCCTAAACTCAATCCCTCGATTAATGAAGGCCAGTACGCCATATGCCTTCTTGACCGCATCCTCCACCTGCGAGGCTGATTTAAGAGTCCTATGGACCCGGACCCCAAGGTCCTTCTGATCCTCTACACAGCTAAGAATGGTACCCTTCATATTATACTGCTGCTTCATCCCATTGGATCTGCCAAAATGGATCACTACACACTTATCCGGGTTGAAGTCCATCTGCCACTTCTCCGCCCAGTCTTGCATTCTATCTATGTCTCGCTGCAACTTCTGACATCCCTCCAAACTATCCACAACACCACCTACCTTGGTGTCGTCAGCAAACTTACCAACCCATCCCTCCACTTCCTCATCCAGGTCATTTATGAAAATGACAAACAGCAAGGGTCCCAGAGCAGATCCCTGGGGCACTCCACTGGTCACTGACCTCCATGCAGAGAAAGACCCCTCCACAGCCACTCTCTGCCTTCTGCAGGCAAGCCAGTTCTGGATCCACAAGGCAACAGCCCCTTGGATCCCATGCCCTCTCACTTTCTCAAGAAGTCTTGCATGGGGGACCTTATCGAACGCCTTGCTGAAGTCCATATAGACCACATCCACCGCTCTTCCTTCATCAATGTGTTTGGTCACATTTTCAAAGAACTCAACCAGGCTCGTAAGGCACGACCTGCCCTTGACAAAGCCGTGCTGACTACTTTTGATCATACTAAACTTCTCTAGATGATCATAAATCCTGTCTCTCAGGATCCTCTCCATCAACTTACCAACCACTGAGGTTAGACTCACCGGTCGGTAATTTCCCGGGCTGTCCCTGTTCCCTTTCTTGAATATAGGGACCACATCTGCAATCCTCCAATCCTCCGGAACCTCTCCCGTCTCCATCGACGATGCAAAGATCATCGCCAAAGGCTCCGAAATCTCCTCCCTCGCCTCCCACAGTAACCTGGGGTTCATCCCATCCGGTCCCGGCGACTTACCAACCTTGATGCCATTCAATAGTTCCAACACATCCTTTGACCCTGTAATCCACATTTAACCCTACCTTTGACCCTGTAATCCACATTTAATCCACATTTAACCCTACCTTTGACCCTGTAATCCACATTTAAATTTGTCCTACCAAAATGAATCACCTCACATTTATCAGGGTTAAACTCCATTTGCCATTTTTCAGCCCAGCTTTGCATCCTATCTATGTCTCTTTGCAGCCTACAACAGCCCTCCACCTCATCCACTACTCCACCAATCTTGGTGTCATCAGCAAATTTACTGATCCACCCTTCAGCCCCCTCCTCTAAGTCATTAATAAAAATCACAAAGAGCAGAGGACCAAGCACTGATCCCTGCGGCACTCCGCTAGCAACCTGCCTCCAGTCCGAAAATTTTCCATCCACCACCACCCTCTGTCTTCGATCAGACAGCCAGTTACCTATCCAATCGGCCAACTTTCCCTCTATCCCACACCTCCTCACTTTCATCATAAGCCGACCATGAGGGACCTTATCAAACGCCTTACTAAAATCCATGTATCTGACATCAACTGCCCTACCTTCATCAACACACTTAGTTACCTCCTCAAAAAATTCTATCAAATTTGTGAGGCACGATTTGCCCTTCACAAATCCGTGCTGACTATCCCGGATTAATCCGCATCTTTCTAAATGGTCGTAAATCCCATCCCTAAGGACCTTTTCCATCAATTTACCAACCACCGAAGTAAGACTAACCGGTCTATAATTACCAGGGTCATTTCTATTCCCTTTCTTAAACAGAGGAACAACATTCGCCACTCTCCAGTCCTCTGGCACCATCCCCGTGGACAGTGAGGACCCAAAGATCAAAGCCAAAGGCTCTGCAATCTCATCCCTTGCCTCCCAAAGAATCCTAGGAGATATTTCATCAGGCCGAGGGGACTTATCGACCTTCAGTTTATTCAAAACTGCCAGGACATCCTCCCTCCGAACATCTATTTCCTCCAGCCTATTAGCCTGTAACACCTTCTCTTCCTCAAAAACATGGCCCCTCTCCTTGGTGAACACTGAAGAAAAGTATTCATTCATCACCTCTCCTATCTCTACTGACTCCATACACAAGTTCCCACTACTGTCCTTGACCGGCCCTAACCTCACCCTGGTCATTCTTTTATTCCTCACATACGAGTAAAAAGCCTTGGGGTTTTCCTTGATCCGACCCGCCAAGGACTTCTCATGTCCCCTCCTAGCTCTCCTAAGCCCCTTTTTCAGCTCATTCCTTGCTGAGGCTGATACAATTGGATATCCTAAATTAAAGAATTGGGCATATTAAAATCAAACACAGTTAATCCTCGGGCAGGCCAATTGTACAAATACACAAACATGTCTGCGCCTGACCCATCAACCACCCATCAAAGGCCGTTACACTCGACTGAGACTTAGCAGGAGATCTTTGCACCTCATTGAAATGCACCGGCCTATTGTTAGGAGCCCAGATTGGGCCAGACGTTCTGTCACCGAGAGTTCCTGCAGTCACCTTATCTGATAACAGGCTACATGTAAGGATTGGAGGATGGCGGATGTGGTTCCGTTATTCAAGAAAGGGAGAAGAGATAGCCCAGGAAATTATAGACCGGTGAGTCTAACCTCAGTGGTTGGTAAGTTGATGGAGAAGATCCTGAGAGGCAGGATTTATGAACATTTGGAAAGGAATAGTATGATCAGAAATAGACAGCACGGCTTTGTCCGAGGCAGATCATGCTTTACGAGCCTAATTGAATTTTTTGAAGATGTAACTAGAAACATAGATGAGGGAAGAGCGGTAGATGTAGTTTATATGGATTTCAGCAAGGCGTTTGATAAGGTGCCCCATGCAAGGCTTATGGAGAAAGTGAAGGGGCATGGGATACAAGGGGACATTGCCTTGTGGATTCAGAACTGGCTTGCCCACAGAAGGCAAAGAGTGGTTGTAGATGGGTCTTTTTCAGAGTGGAGGTCGGTCACCAGTGGAGTGCCCCCGGGATCTGTTCTGGGACCCTTGGTCTTTGTGATTTTTATAAATGACCTGGATGAGGAAGTGGAAGGATGGTTTGGCAAGTTTGCTGATGACACAAAGGTTGGTGGTGTTGTGGATGGTGTCGAGGGATGTCAGCAGTTGCAACGAGACATAGATAGGATGTAAGGCTGGGCGGAGAAGTGGCAGATGGACTTCAACCCAGATAAGTGTGTTGTGGTTCATTTTGGCAGGTCGAATAGGATGAAAGAATATAATATTACGGGTAAGACGCTTGGCAGTGTGGAAGATCAGAAGGATCTTGGGGTCCGGGTTCATAGGACGCTCAAAGCAGCGTCGCAGGTAGAGGCTGTGGTTAAGAAGGCATATGGAATACTGGCCTTCATCAATAGAGGAATTGAGTTTAGAAATCGGGAGATAATGCTGCAGCTGTATAGGACCCTGGTCAGACCCCACCTGGAGTACTGTGCCCAGTTCTGGTCGCCTCGTTACAGAAAGGATGTGGAAGCCATAGAACGGGTGCAGAGGAGATTTACAAGGATGCTGCCTGGATTGGTTGGCATGCCTTATGAGGATAGGCTGAGGGAGCTCGGTCTTTTCTCCTTGGAGAGGCGAAGGATGAGAGGTGACCTGATAGAGGTTTACAAGATGTTGAGGGGTATTGATAGAGTGGATTCTCAGAGGCTTTTACCCAGGGCTGAAATGGTTGCCACAAGAGGTCACAGGTTTAGGGTGCTGGGGAGTAGGTACAGAGGAGATGTTGGGGGTAAGTTTTTCACTCAGAGGGTGGTGGATGTGTGGAATTGGCTGCCGGTAGTGGAGGCGGATTCGATAGGGTCTTTTAAGAGACTTTTGGATAGGTTCATGGAGGTTAGTAAGATAGAGGGTTACAGGTAAGCCGAGTAGGTAGGGATATGTTCGGCCCAACTTGTGGGCCGAAGGGCCTGTTTGTGCTGTAGCTTTTCTATCTTCTATGTAAGCAGCAGAATGGAGATGGACACCTGGGGGACGGACCCTGGTGTCCTGTCGGGCAGACATCAAGTAACCCACTGGGCATTGGGACCCCCTCCTGGGACCTCATTGGCCGGAAGCCAGAGAAGTTTCTGGAAAGGCAAGCAGGCTGGGGGATAAAGGAACACATCTCAGACACACCAGCAGCGAAGACTCGACGAGGGAGGCAACCTTGACCATTCGGAAGACTGACCAGAGAAGGAAGGAAGGAAGAAGCTTCCATCGAGACTCACCTTCGTGACGACAGACCAGAGGGACTCAGAGAATCGGGCCTGCAGTTTAACCAAACCATCTTTACGGGTAGTATACTTGAATCTGAGGTGTCCTCTCGTTTTATGTGGGTAATTTAAGGGTTAATGGTGTTATTATTAATAAACTTGTTAAACCTTTACTTGTGTTTGTCCTTTGTCCATCTTGCAAATAAGGGCACCGGGGTAAAACCTTGGAGTAACCCAGATAAATGTGTCGTGGTCCATTTTGGCAGGTCGAATGGGATGAAGGAGTACAATATAAAGGGAAAGACTCTTAGTACTGTAGAGGATCAGAAGGACCTTGGGGTCCGGGTCCATAGGACTCTGAAATCGGCCCCGCAGGTGGAGGAGGTGGTTAAGAAGGCGTATGGTGTGCTGGCCTTTATCAATCGAGGGATTGAGTTTAGGAGTCCGGGGATAATGATGCAGCTATATAAAACCCTCGTCAGACCCCACTTGGAGTACTGTGCTCAGTTCTGGTCACCTCATTACAGGAAGGATGTGGAAAAGATTGAAAGGGTGCAGAGGAGATTTACAAGGATGTTGCCTGGATTGAGTGGCATGCCTTATGAGGATAGGCTGAGGGAGCTCGGTCTTTTCTCCTTGGAGAGACGTAGGATGAGAGGAGACCTAATAGAGGTATATAAGATGTTGAGAGGTATAGATCGGGTGGACTCTCAGAGGCTTTTTCCCAGGGTGGAAATGTCTGCTACGAGAGGACACAGGTTTAAGGTGCTGGGGGGTAGGTACAGGGGAGATGTTAGGGGTAAGTTTTTCACACAGAGGGTGGTGGGCGAGTGGAATCGGCTGCCGTCAGTGGTGGTGGAGGCGAACTCAATCGGGTCTTTTAAGAGACTCCTGGATGAGTACATGGGACTGAATAGGATGGAGGGTTATAGGTAGGTCTAAAAGGTAGGGATATGTTCGGCACAACTTGTGGGGCCGAAGGGCCTGTTTTGTGCTGTAGTTTTTCTCTGTTTCTATGTTTCTAAACTGGTCGAAAGTATCTGAGAATGAACAGGTACAACACCCCTGGCTACAGCAACGGGGACCAAGTAGAAAGGGTCGAGAGCTTCAGGTCTTTACGTGTCCAGATCACCAACAACCTGTCCTGGTCCCCCCCACACCGACACTATAGTTAAGAAAGCCCACCAACGCCTCTACTTTCTCAGAAGACCAAGGAAATTTGGCATGTCAGCTACGACTCTCACCAACTTTTACAGATGCCCCATAGAAAGCATTCTTCCCGGATGTATCACAGCTTGGTCTGGGGCTCCTGCTCTGCCCAAGACCGCAAGGAACTACAAAAGGATCGTGAATGTAGCCCAGTCCCATCACGCAAACCAGCCTCCCATCCATTGACTCCGTCTACACTTCCCGCTGCCTCGGGGAAAAGCAGCCGGCATAATCACGCACCCCCAGACATTCTCTCTTCCACCTTCTTCCGTCGGGGAAAAGATACAAAAGTCTGAGGTCACGTACCGACCGACTCAAGAACAGCTTCTTCCCTGCTGCTGCCGTCAGACTTTTGAATGGACCTACCTCGCATTAAGCTGATCTTTCTCTACACCCCGAGCTGTGACTGTAACACTACATTCTGCACCCTCTCCTTTCCTTCTCTATGAACGGTATGCTTTGTCTGTATAGCGCGCAAGAAACTTTTCACTGTATGTTAATACATGTGACACAAGTCACATCAAATCAAAGGTGATTGGCGCAGGCTTGGAGGTCCGAAGGACCTGTTCCTGTGCTGTACTGTTTCTGTTCCTTTGTTCTTGGTTTATACTTAGCCCCACTTTGGAAGAATTACTCAGGGGCCTGTAAACTACTCCTACCAAGATGATCTTTCCTTTGTTTTTCATTTCTACCCAGATCGATTCCACATGTTGGCTCTTAGTGCCAGCGTCATTTCTCAATAGAGTCTTGAAGTCATCTTGAACCAATAAAGCAACTCCACCTCCTGTTCCATCCTGTCTACCCTTTCAGAATACTGAGTATCCTTGGACGTTCATCTCCCAGTCCTGGTCCTCCTGTAACCAATGTTTCAGTAATCCCCAACAAACCATTCCCACTTGGTCTCTATTCTTTGCCATTAACTCGTTGATCTCATTCTGAATTCTGAGTGCGTTTCGGTAAAGGGTTTTTCAATACGTCCACTGGTTTGCCTTTCCTTTGCAGGATTTTGGGTCTGCACTCGTTGGGAGTTTAGAAGGGGGGAGATCTTATTTAAAAACTTACAGGATACTGCGAGGCCTGGATAGAGTGGACGTGGAGAGGATGTTTCCACTCGGAGGAAAAACTAGAACCAGAGAGCACAACCTCAGGCTAAAGAGACGATCCTTTGAAACAGAGATGAGGAGGAATTTCTTCAGCCAGAGAGTGGTGAATGTGTGGAACTCTTTGCCGCAGAAGGCTGTGGAGGCCAGGTCATTGAGTGTCTTTAAGACAGAGATAGATAGGTTCTTGATTAATAAGGGGATCGGGGGTTATGGGGGAAAGGCAGGAGAATGGGGATGGGGAAAATATCAGCCATGATTGAATGGCGGAGCAGACTCGATGGGCCGAGTGGCCTAATTCTGCTCCTATGTTTTATGGTCTTATTTCCTTGTGCGCTATGTTTTTTTTACACATTTTGACCTTCTTTACTCATCTCTGAGTTAGGAGAGAGAGGGGAGTGTGCAGAGGGACCTGGGTGTCCTTGTGCACCAGTCGCTGAAGGTGAGCTTGTAGGTGCAGCAGGCTGTACAGAAGGCAAATGGTATGTTGGCCTTCATTGCGAGCGGTTTCGAGTACAGGGATGTGTTGTCGCGATTATACAGGGCCTTGGTGAGGCCACACCTGGAGTATTGTGTGTAGTTTGGGTCTCCTTCTCTGAGGAAGGATGTTCCTGCTCTCGAGGGAGTGCAGCGAAGGTTTACCAGGCCGATTCCCGGGACTGATGTATGAGGAGAGATTGACTAGGTTAGGATTGTTTTCACCGGAGTTTGGACGAATGAAGAGGATGTCGTAGAAGCTTCTAAAATTCTAACAGGACTAGACAGGGTAGATGCAGGGAGGATGTTCCCGATGGTGGGAGTGTCCAGAACCAGGGGGGGTCACAGTCTGAGGATTCGGGGTAGACCATTTAGGACGGAGGTGAGGAGATATTTCTTCACCCAAAGAGTGGTGAGCCTGTGGAATTCATTACCATAAGACTATAAGACATAGGAGCAGAATGAGGCCACTCGGCCCATCGAGTCTGCTCTGTCATTCAATCCTGTTTGATATTCTTCCCATCCCCATTCTCCTGCCTTTTCCCCATAACCCCGATCCCTTTATCAATCAAGAACCTATCTATCTCTGTCTTAAAGACACTCAATGACCTGGCCTCCACAGCCTTCTGCGGCAAAGAGTTCCACACATTCACCACTCTCTGGCTGAAGAAATTCCTCCTCATCTCTGTTTCAAAGGATCGTCCCTTTACCCTGAGGTTGTGCCACGGGAAGTAGTTGATGCCAAAACATTGAATGTACTCGAGAGGCGGCTGGATATAGCACTTGAGTGAATGGGATCAAAGGTTATGGGGAGAAAGCAGGATTAGGCTATTGAGTTGAACGATCAGCCATGATCGCAATGAATGGCGGAGCAGGCTCGAAGGGCCGAATGGCCTCCTTCCCCCATCTAAATCTTTTCTCAACCTTCTTCTCTTCAAGGGGAACAGTCCCAACCTCTCCAATCCATCCTCCGAACTGAGGTTTCTCATCCCTGTGTGAAGTTGTACGAACTAAGTAAGGGCATGATGGGAAAACTGGTCAACTATTTGTTCCAATATAAGGAACGGCCGACCAAAGCTATTTCAAAATGCCAGACCCCTGTAAGAGTTAATGAGGCGGTATGAGTAAATAAAACAGGATAAGATCAGGGAGGAAGGAGTCACCAACCTTCTTCTGTTCCATCAAAGGACAAGATAAGGGTATGAACGATGAGACAAAGAGTTAACATAGAACATAGAACATAGAAAGCCACAGCACAAACAGGCCCTTCGGCCCACAAGTTGCGCCGATCACATCCCCACCTCTAGGCCTATCTATAGCCCTCAATCCCATTAAATCCCATGTACTCATCCAGAAGTCTCTTAAAAGACCCCAACGAGTTTGCCTCCACCACCACTGACGGCAGCCGATTCCACTCACCCACCACCCTCTGAGTGAAAAACTTACCCCTGACATCTCCTCTGTACCTACCCCCCAGCACCTTAAACCTGTGTCCTCTCGTAGCAACCATTTCAGCCCTTGGAAATAGCCTCTGAGAGTCTACCCTATCCAGACCTCTCAACATCTTGTAAACCTCTATCAGGTCACCTCTCATCCTTCGTCTCTCCAGGGAGAAGAGACCAAGCTCCCTCAACCTATCCTCATAAGGCATGCCCCCCAATCCAGGCAACATCCTTGTAAATCTCCTCTGCACCCTTTCAATGGCTTCAACATCTTTCCTGTAATGAGGTGACCAGAACTGCGCGCAGTACTCCAAGTGGGGTCTAACCAGGGTCCTATAAAGCTGCAGCATTATCTCCCGACTCCTAAACTCAATCCCTCGATTAATGAAGGCCAGTACGCCGTACGCCTTCTTGACCGCATCCTCCACCTGCGAGGCCGATTTAAGAGTCCTATGGACCCGGACCCCAAGGTCCTTCTGATCCTCTACACTGCTAAGAATGGTACCCTTCATATTATACTGCTGCTTCATCCCATTGGATCTGCCAAAATGGATCACTACACACTTATCCGGGTTGAAGTCCATCTGCCACTTCTCCGCCCAGTCTTGCATTCTATCTATGTCTCGCTGCAACTTCTGACATCCCTCCAAACTATCCACAACACCACCTACCTTGGTGTCGTCAGCAAACTTACCAACCCATCCCTCCACTTCCTCATCCAGGTCATTTATGAAAATGACAAACAGCAAGGGTCCCAGAACAGATCCCTGGGGCACTCCACTGGTCACTGACCTCCATGCAGAGAAAGACCCCTCCACAGCCACTCTCTGCCTTCTGCAGGCAAGCCAGTTCTGGATCCACAAGGCAACAGCCCCTTGGATCCCATGCCCTCTCACTTTCTCAAGAAGTCTTGCATGGGGGACCTTATCGAACGCCTTGCTGAAGTCCATATAGACCACATCCACCGCTCTTCCTTCGTCAATGTGTTTGGTCACATTTTCAAAGAACTCAACCAGGCTCGTAAGGCACGACCTGCCCTTGACAAAGCCGTGCTGACTACTTTTGATCATACTAAACTTCTCTAGATGATCATAAATCCTGTTTCTCAGGATCCTCTCCATCAACTTACCAACCACTGAGGTTCTAGGAGGTCAGCAAGTTAAAACCTGATTATTGATATTGCTCACGATTCGATTACTAATCGAATTCCTGAATATGCTCTGGTCACGAAAACTGATAATGATTATGTCTAAATACTGAACTGTTTCTCTGTGTAACTGGGGACTTGGGGAGGAATCAGCAAGTTGTAATAACTGCTCTCTGGACCCAAGTTGCAGCCAAATCTGCAGGCAGCCTTTTCGTAAATAAAGGCTTGTTATTTTGTCCAAACGGACTTTGTTGAGTTTTTCTATCACAGTCAAGAAGCAGGAAAGTTTCCACTTCAACACCTGGAACCATTCTTGCTAACCTCTTCTGCACCCTCCAAAATTCCCCCGATAGTGTGGAGCCCAGAACCGTGCACAACTTGTGTCTTCCATAAGTTCAGCATAACCTCCTTCCTCTCATACTCTGTGCCCCGATTAATGAAGCCCAGAATAGGATATGCTTTACGAACATTCAGCATGCTTGGTTTCATCGGTCAGAACATTGGATACAGGAGTTGGGACGTCTTGTTGAAGTTGTACAAGACATTGGTAAGGCCACACTTGGAGTACTGTGTACAGTTCTGGTCACCCTATTATAGAAAGGATATTATTAAACTAGAAAGAGTGCAGAAAAGATTCACTAGGATGCTACCGGGACTTGATGGTTTGAGTTATAAGGAGAGGCTGGATAGACTGGGACTTTTTTCTCTGGAGGGTAGGAGGCTGAGGGGTGATCTTATAGAGGTCTATAAAATAATGAGGGGCACAGATCAGCTAGATAGGCAATATATTTTCCCAAAGGGAGGGGAGTCTAAAACTAGAGGGCATAGGTTTAAGGTGAGAGGGGAGAGATACAAAAATGTCCAGAGGGACAATTATTTCACACAGAGGGTGGTGAGTGTCTGGAACGAGCTGCCAGAGGCAGTAGTAGAGGCGGGTACAATTTTGTCTTTTAAAAAGCATTTAGACAGTTACATGGGTACGATGGGTATAGAGGGATAGGGGCCAAACGCGGGCAATTGGGACTAGCTTCGGTGTTTAAAAAAAAGGCTTCAATTTAGCTTCTCTGCCGTTTGACCCCTTGCACCCTTTATTCTCTCTGTAGACTGCCATCCCCTGGTTTCTGTGGCTATGACTCATCTTTCATTACCTCACCCGGCAGAATAAATATCTCCCATCCTCTGG
The DNA here is from genome assembly GCF_964213995.1 of Mustelus asterias. NCBI lineage: Eukaryota > Metazoa > Chordata > Chondrichthyes > Carcharhiniformes > Triakidae > Mustelus > Mustelus asterias. Next base: position 26,030 of record NW_027593393.1, read on the forward strand.
GCCTCGGCTCCTCCCTCTGCGACTGGATCCTGAACTTCCTAACTCACCGATCACAATCAGTAAGGATCGGCAACAACACCTCCTCCACGATCATCCTCAACACCGGTGCCCCACAAGGCTGTCTTCTCAGCCCCCTACTATACTCCTTGTACACCTATCACTGTGCGGCCAAATTCCCCTCCTATTCCATTTTCAAGTTTGCTGACGACACCACCGTAGTGGGCCGGATCTCAAACAATGACGAGACAGAGTACAGGAATGAGATAGAGAATCTGGTGAACTGGTGCGGCAACAATAATCTCTCCCTCGATGTCAACAAAACAAAGGACATTGTCATCGACTTCAGGAAGCGTAAAGGAGAACATGCTCCTGTCTACATCAACGGGGACCAAGTAGAAAGGGTCGAGAGCTTCAAGTTTTTAAGTGTCCAGATCACCAACAACCTGTCCTGGTCCCCCATGCCGACACTATAGTTAAGAAAGCCCACCAACGCCTCTACTTTCTCAGGAGACTAAGGAAATTTGGCATGTCAGCTACAACTCTCACCAACTTTTACAGACGCACCATAGAAAGCATTCTTTCTGGTTGTATCACAGCTTGGTCTGGGGCTCCTGCTCTGCCCAAGACCGCAAGGAACTACAAAAGGTCGTGAATGTAGCCCAATCCATCACGCAAACCCAGCCTCCCATCTATTGACTCTGTCTACACTTCCCGCTGCCTCGGCAAAGCAGCCAACATAATCAAGGACCCCCCCAATGCACCCCGGACATTCTCTCTTCCACCTTCTTCCAACGGGAAAAAGATACAAAAGTCCGAGGTCACGTACCGACCGACTCAAGAACAGCTTCTTCCCTGCTGCTGCTGTCAGACTTTTGAATGGACCTACCTCGCATTAAGTTGATCTTTCTCTACACCCCTAGCTATGACTGTAACACTACATTCTGCACTCTCTCCTTTCCTTCTCTATGAACGGTATGCTCTGTCTGTATAGCGCGTAAGAAACAAGACTTTTCATTGTATGTTAATACATGTGACAATAATAAATCAAATCAAATTAAATCAGAGCCTTTTAGCTTTGACAAAGGGTCACCTGGACTCGAAACGTCAGCTCTTTTCCCTCTTTACAGATGCTGCCAGACCCGCTGAGATTTTCCAGCGTATTCTCTTTTGGCGAGACTATCTGGAGAACTGTGGCAACAACCTCTCCCTCAATGTCAACAAAACGAAGGAGATAGTCATTGTTGCAAGCCAGGTTGGATTCTTCAAGGTGTTCCATGAAGCACGCCTGACCTGTAACGTTTCATAGAACATAGAACATAGAACAGTACAGCACAGAACAGGCCCTTCGGCCCACGATGTTGTGCCGAGCTTTATCTGAAACCAAGATCAAGCTATCCCACTCCCTATCTTCCTGGTGTGCTCCATGTGCCTATCCAATAACCGCTGAAATGTTCCTCAAGTGTCTGACTCCACTATCACTGCAGGCAGTCCATTCCACACCCCAACCACTCTCTGCGTAAAGAACCTACCTCTGATATCCTTCCTGTATCTCCCACCATGAACCCTATAGTTATGCCCCCTTGTAATAGCTCCATCCACCCGAGGAAATAGTCTTTGAACGTTCACTCTATCTATCCCCTTCATCATTTTATAAACCTCTATTAAGTCTCCCCTCAGCCTCCTCCGCTCCAGAGAGAACAGCCCTAGCTCCCTCAACCTTTCCTCATAAGACCTACCCTCCAAACCAGGCAGCATCCTGGTAAATCTCCTCTGCCCGTTTCACGTTGAATTCGGCGAGGATGAGAATGAGAGATTTAACTTCAGGTGTGACTCAACTTACCCACGAGGAGCTTTCATCAAAAACAAAGTTTAATTAAGAATATTGTTGACATGTGTAGTAAACACGCTTAGCAAGAACCTTCGAGAATTACAAACACAACAACCACGGCAATGATACTGATCTGATTTATTATTGTCACATGTATTAACATACAGTGAAAAGTATTGTTTCTTGCGCGCTTTACAAAGCATACCGTTCATAGAGAAGGAAAGGAGAGATCTTTCTCTACACCCCAGCTCTGACTGTAACACTACATTCTGCACTCTCGCCCTTCCTTCTCCCCTATGTACTCTATAAACGGTATACTTTGCCTGTACAGCGTGCAAGAAAGTATCCTGTACACCAATACCAATGTTTTGGGGCCACTGCTGTTTGTCATTTTTATTAATGACTTGGATGAGGGCGTGGAAGGATGGGTTAGTAAATTTGCGGATGACACTAAAGTCGGTGGAGTTGTGGACAGTGCGGAGGGAAGTGGCAGGTTACAGAGGGACATAGATAAGCTGCAGAGCTGGGCTGAGAGGTGGCAAATGGAGTTTAATGCGGAAAAGTGTGAGGTGATTCACTTTGGAAGGAGTAACAGGAATACAGAGTACTGGGCTAATGGTAAGGTACTTGGTAGTGTGGATGAACAGAGGGATCTGGGTGTCCATGTGCATAGATCCCTGAAAGTTGGCACCCAGGTTGATAGGGTTGTTAAGAAGGCGTAAGGTGTGTTCGCTTTTATTGGTAGAGGGATTGAGTTTCGGAGCCAGGAGGTCATGCTGCAACTGTACAAAACTCTGGTGCGGCCGCACTTGGAGTATTGCGTACAGTTCTGGTCGCCGCATTACAGGAAAGATGTGGAAGTGTTGGAAAGGGTGCAGAGGAGATTTACCAGGATGTTGCCTGGTATGGTGGGAAAACCGTATGAGGAAAGGCTGAGGGGCTTGAGGTTGTTTTCGTTAGAGAGAAGAAGGTTAAGAGGTGACTTAATAGAGGCATACAAGATGATCAGAGGATTAGATAGGGTGGATAGTGAGAGTCCTTTTCCTCGGATGGTGATGGCTAGCACGAGGGGACGTAGCTTTAAATTGAGAGGTGAGAGATATAGGACAGATGTTAGAGGTAGGTTCTTTACTCAGAGAGTAGTAAGGGCGTGGAATGCCCTGCCTGTAGCAGTAGTGGACTCGTCAACATTGAGAGCATTCAAATGGTTATTGGATAAACATATGGATGATATTGGAATAGTGTAGATTAGAGGGGCATTAGATTGGTTCCACTGGTCGGCACAACATCGAGGGCCGAAGGGCCTGTACTGCGCTGGAATGTTCTATATTCTATGTTCTAATACATGTGACAATAATAAATCAAATCAAAATAGAAATATTATCCAAAATTGCTTGGTGCCATTGATACTGCGTGTGTGTGTGTGTGTAAATTTATTTAATTTGGAGAAAGGTTATCAGAGACAACTTGTCTGGGAGAGTTGAGAGATAAAAGTGGTAAAGGATGCTAAATTAATGTAGAGGGCATGGATTCGGAAGTAAATAGGTTTGGAAATTTGCATTAGGAGCTAGCTGCTAAATTATGAAGAGAGGACTTCAAGTGACTTTTACAAAGGATAAGTAAACAAGAGCGGGTTCCCCAAACCCAAAACCTAAATCTATGCAGCGGGTAGCATGGAAAATCCTACCCTCCGTCTTTCTCTCTTCCCTGCTCTGTTTTTCTCTCTCTCCGTCTTTCTCTCTTTCTCACACTTTGTCTATTCCTCTGTTTCCCTGTCTTTCTCTTTGTCTGTTTCTCTCACTCTCTTTCTATCTCTCGCTCTCTTTCTTTCACTGTTTCTCCCTCGTTCTGTCTCTCTCTCTCGTTCTGTTTCTCTCTCTCGTTTTGTTTCTCTCTCTCTCTCTCGTTCTGTGTTTCTCTCTCTCGTTCTGTCTCTCTCTCTCATTCGATCCCTCTCTCTCGTTCTTCTCTCGCTCTCTCTCTCTCTCGTTCTCCTCTCTCTCTCTCTCTCTCTCGTTCTGTCTCTCCCTCTCTCGTTCTGTCTCTCCCTCTCTCGTTCTAGCTCTCCCTCTCTCGTTCTAGCTCTCCCTCTCTCGTTCTGTCTCTCCCTCTCTTGTTCTGTCTCTCTCTCATTCTGTCTCTCTCTCTCTCTTGTTCTATCTCTCCCTCTCTTGTTCGGTCTCTCTTGCTCTCTCTCTCTTGCTCTCTCTCCCTCTCTCTCATTCTGTCTCTCTCTCTCTCGTTCTATCTCTCCCTCTCTCGTTCTGTCTCTCCCTCTCTTGTTCTGTCTCTCCCTCTCTCGTTCTGTCTCTCCCTCTCTCGTTCTGTCTCTCCCTCTCTCGTTCTGTCTCTCCCTCTCTCGTTCTATCTCTCCCTCTCTCGTTCTGTCTCTCTCTCTCTCATTCTATCTCTCCCTCTCTCGTTCTGTCTCTCCCTCTCTCGTTCTGTCTCTCCCTCTCTCGTTCTATCTCTCCCTCTCTCATTCTGTCTCTCTCTCTCTCGTTCTATCTCTCCCTCTCTCGTTCTGTCTCTCTCTCTCTTGTTCTGTCTCTCTCTCGCTCTCTCTCTCTCGTTCTCTCTCTCTCTCTCTCTCTCGTTCTGTCTCTCCCTCTCTCGTTCTGTCTCTCCCTCTCTTGTTCTCTCTCTCCCTCTCTCGTTCTAGCTCTCCCTCTCTCGTTCTGTCTCTCTCTCACTCTCTCTCTTGTTCTATCTCTCCCTCTCTCGTTCTGTCTCTCTCTCGCTTTCTCTCTCTCTCTCTTGTTCTATCTCTCTCTCTCTCGTTCTGTCTCTCTCCCTCTCTCGTTCTGTCTCTCCCTCTCTTGTTCTGTCTCTCCCTCTCTTGTTCTGTCTCTCTCTCACTCTCTCTCTCGTTCTTCTCTCTCTCTCTCTCTCTTGTTCTATCTCTCCCTCTCTCGTTCTCTCTCTCTCTCTCGTTCTTCTCTCTCTCTCTCTTGTTCTATCTCTCTCTCTCTCGTTCTGTCTCTCTTGCTCTGCTTCTCGCGCTCTGCCTCTTTATGTCCCTCTGTTCTAATACCTTTCCCCCAGTCTCTCTCTCTCTCTCTCTCTCCCTGTCTGTTTGTACCCCTGTTTTCCACTCTCACTTACCCTATCTGCACCCGAGTTAATCAGTGATCTGAGTTTACTGTCAGTAAACAGGACGATGATTGTGTTTACACAGTGGGCTGAGATCTGATGTTGGAATCCTGTCCAGTGACCCTTCCCAAACTGCTTTAATGGGGGGTGTGAGGGGGGTAGGAGGGGGATTACAACCTCACTCTGTCAGGCACACGGAGAGAGATAGAGAGACAGAGAGCAGCAACATGCGGATTGGGGGAATTCTCATCTGCCTACTACTCACAGCAGTGACAGCAGGAGGGTGAGTACAGGATACGGACTGGGACAGAGAGACAGACTGGGGTAGAGAGAGAGACTGGGCAGAGAGAGAGACTGGGGCAGAGAGAGAGAGAGACTGGGGCAGAGAGAGAGAGAGACTGGGGCAGAGAGAGAGAGAGAGACTGGGGCAGAGAGAGAGAGAGAGATACTGGGGCAGAGAGAGAGACTGGGGCAGAGAGAGAGAGAGACTGGGGCAGAGAGAGAGACTGGGGCAGAGAGAGAGAGAGAGACTGGGGCAGAGAGAGAGAGAGAGAGAGAGACTGGGCAGAGAGAGAGAGAGAGAGAGACTGGAGCAGAGAGAGAGACTGGGGCAGAGAGAGAGAGAGAGAGACTGGGGCAGAGAGAGAGAGAGACTGGGGCAGAGAGAGAGAGAGACTGGGGCAGAGAGAGAGAGAGAGACTGGGCAGAGAGAGAGACTGGGGCAGAGAGAGAGAGAGAGAGACTGGGGCAGAGAGAGAGAGACTGGGGCAGAGAGAGAGAGAGAGAGAGAGACTGGGCAGAGAGAGAGACTGGGGCAGAGAGAGAGAGAGAGAGACTGGGGCAGAGAGAGAGAGAGACTGGGGCAGAGAGAGAGAGAGACTGGGGCAGAGAGAGAGAGAGAGACTGGGCAGAGAGAGAGAGAGAGGACTGGGCAGAGAGAGAGAGAGAGAGACTGGGCAGAGAGAGAGAGAGAGACTGGGGCAGAGAGAGAGAGAGACTGGGGCAGAGAGAGAGAGAGACTGGGGCAGAGAGAGAGACTGGGGCAGAGAGAGAGAGAGACTGGGGCAGAGAGAGAGAGACTGGGGCAGAGAGAGAGAGAGACTGGGGCAGAGAGAGGAGACTGGGGCAGAGAGAGAGAGAGACTGGGGCAGAGAGAGAGACAGAGAAGAGAGAGAGAGAGAGAGACTGGGGCAGAGAGAGAGAGAGAACTGGGGCAGAGAGAGAGAGAGAGACTGGGGCAGAGAGAGAGAGAGAGACTGGGGCAGAGAGAGAGAGAGACTGGGGCAGAGAGAGAGAGACTGGGGCAGAGAGAGAGAGAGAGACTGGGGCAGAGAGAGAGAGAGACTGGGGCAGAGAGAGAGAGACTGGGGCAGAGAGAGAGAGAGACTGGGGCAGAGAGAGAGAGAGACTGGGCAGAGAGAGAGAGACTGGGGCAGAGAGAGAGAGAGACTGGGGCAGAGAGAGAGAGAGGAACTGGGGCAGAGAGAAGAGACTGGGGCAGAGAGAGAGAGAGAGACTGGGGCAGAGAGAGAGAGACTGGGGCAGAGAGAGAGAGACTGGGGCAGAGAGAGAGAGAGACTGGGGCAGAGAGAGAGAAGACTGGGGCAGAGAGAGAGAGAGAGACTGGGGCAGAGAGAGAGAGACTGGGGCAGAGAGAGAGAGAGGACTGGGGCAGAGAGAGAGAGACTGGGGCAGAGAGAGAGAGAGACTGGGGCAGAGAGAGAGAGAGACTGGGGCAGAGAGAGAGAGAGACTGGGGCAGAGAGAGAGAGACTGGGGCAGAGAGAGAGAGACTGGGGCAGAGAGAGAGAGAGACTGGGGCAGAGAGAGAGAGACTGGGGCAGAGAGAGAGAGAGACTGGGGCAGAGAGAGAGAGAGACTGGGGCAGAGAGAGAGAGACTGGGGCAGAGAGAGAGAGAGAGACTGGGGCAGAGAGAGAGAGAGACTGGGGCAGAGAGAGAGAGAGAGACTGGGGCAGAGAGAGAGAGAGACTGGGGCAGAGAGAGAGAGAGACTGGGGCAGAGAGAGAGAGACTGGGGCAGAGAGAGAGAGCTGGGGCAGAGAGAGAGAGACTGGGGCAGAGAGAGAGCAGATGAGACTGGGGCAGAGAGAGAGACTGGGGCAGAGAGAGAGAGAGACTGGGGCAGAGAGAGAGAGAGAGACTGGGGCAGAGAGAAGAGAGACTGGGGCAGAGAGAGAGAGAGACTGGGGCAGAGAGAGAGAGAGACTGGGGCAGAGCAGAGAGAGAGAGACTGGGCAGAGAGAGAGAGGGACATGGAGCAGAGAGAGAGAGACTGGGG
>NW_027593394.1:0-2500 GCF_964213995.1 Mustelus asterias
TGGACGAGCCACACACACACATCAACAGAGAGTCAACCCCCCTGGCCCGAGCCTAACGGAAGGCACACACGGTCCCGGCAGCGAGGCAGTCACGTTCTCTCTCTCTGGCAACCCGATGACAGCCGTGCCGGCGACCCCGAGGTGGCTGGGCCAGTGCGGGAGCGGGCAGTGCCGACGAGCCCGGAGGCGGACGCCGGCACCCAAGAGGTCAAGCTCTCCGACGCGGATTACTCTGGGTCTGCACTTAGGGGGACAGAGAGGACGGCACCTCTGCGACACCCCAGCCGCGCTCTTCGGCGCACGGATGCGCGCGAAGTGCGATTGATTGTCAAGCGACCCTCAGACAGACGTAGCCCCGGGAGGAACCCGGGGCCGCAAAGTGCGTTCAAAGTGTCGATGATCAATGTGTCCTGCAATTCACATTAATTCTCGCAGCTAGCTGCGTTCTTCATCGACGCACGAGCCGAGTGATCCACCGCTAAAAGTTGTATCGGGTTTCGGATCGGTTGCCCGATCCTGGGACGCGCAAAACGCTCCCCCGCCGACGTGACGGTGGAGCCCCAGCCTGGCGCGTACCACGGCGTGAGCCCGGAGGCGCACGCACTCGAGCGACAATCAAGCGAAAAAAAGGAGGAATCAGGGCGCTCGCAGGCGTTGAGTGCCGGCGTGGGTGAGGGGCCGGGGCCCGCCACGCGCCGTCACGCCCCGCAACAGCCAGAGGCAGAGTTCTCTGGTGTCACCGTCTGGCGGTAGGCTCGAGAGTCGAGGCGAGGCCGCAGCGGACTGAGTCGGGTGCAAGCCGCGGAGGACAGGCCGACGCTACGGGCGCAAGCCGACCCCGCACGCCCCAACCTCGGCGGGCTGGGGAAGGGGGCGCGGCGGAACGCTCGCAAGCGCGGCTGCCCCCGCGGACAGGCACATTCTCTCGAACGCGGTGGACGCTCGCTCAAGTCAGCACGAGACCAGACCGGACCGACAGGCGGACAACGAATCTTTAAACCTCGCACCCACCCTCCGCACACGGGTGCCGGAGGAATGGTGAGCATGAACAGGTACCCCTCACCGGGCTTTGAAGAGAGTGACTAGAATGCGACCAAAGCTTCACCGCGGCGGGAGACAAAAAGGCCCCTGACTGCACCAGAACGTCTCCCTGCGGAGTCACACAGTGGCCGTTCACCGTGGTCCCGTCGACAAGCCGCCAGGACAAGCACCCAAGCCCGCAGCAGCTCTCTTCGTTTCAACTGCGGATGTAATGCTGCAAGGCGGTGGCAAGGTCACGTCGCAGCCCGCAAGCCGTCGCCAAGGCGAGAGGAAGACGGTCCCCACAGCGGGCACACACAGACGGACGTGGAGCACGGGGCGGCGGCCCACAGGTGCGCACACGCGCCGTGCCGAGGATCGGTGCGGACGCCGGTGACATCGCACCCGGCAGAGCGGCTAGGCAGAAGTCGCTGCGGAGGAGGAGCACCGTCGGCGGAACGGTCTGCTGGCGGGCGAGGGACCAAACGAGCAGCTAGAACGGGCGGAGTGGACCGGACTGCAGAAGCGGAGTGAGTGCGTGGCTGACGCCACCGTCTCCCTCCGAGCGTCTGCTCGCGCCGGCCAAACCGCCGAACCGCTGAACGAAAGGACCGCATCGTCCCACGCAGGCAGGCCGGCCGTGTTGCCGTGCGTGCCCCCACCTCTCGGACGGACTGCAAAGACACCCTACGAAGCCAACGGCGAAGCCCTTCCAACGGCGCAGGCGTAGCGTGTGCGGCACCCGCATGGACTTGCCGGCGTGCAACCGAGCGTGTGCGTGCTCGTCGGTGGCGGCGCCCGCGCGCCGGCCCAACCGAGTGGGACCGAGATCGACGTCGCCCGGCTTCGGCGGAACGTGCGTACGGGTGACCAGGCCCGTTCGACGGGTACGGCGAAATTGTCGGTGTGACCTCCCACCCGCGTGGGAGGCGCCAGCGTCAGTACGGGCCACGGCCCCGGGGCCAACCCCCGTGAGGCTCTCCTGCCTGGCCCAACCGGCGCAGCCTTCGAGTTCAAGGAGTGACGGGCCGCCCTCCCCGGAGAGGTGGCGGGCCCCCGGCCGACAAAGATCCTTCACAACGTGTTCACCAACAGAAACCTTGTTACGATTTTTATTCTGTGTTACGGGTTTCGGTTCGGGCCCCCGGAGAGGTTGTCCGATACCTGGCCCCGGGGCCGGCCCCCGTGAGGCTCTCCTGCCTGGCCCAACCGGCGCCAGCCTTCGCGTTCAAGGAGTGACGGGCCGCCCTCCCCGGAGAGGTGGCGGGCCCCCGGCCGACAAAGATCCTTCACAACGTGTTCACCAACAGAAACCTTGTTACGACTTTTATACCGTGTCGGGTTTCGGCTCGGGCCCCCGGAGAGGTTGTCCGATCCTGGGACGCGCTAAACGCTCCCCCGCCGACGTGACGGTGGAGCCCCAGCCTGGCGCGTACCACGGCGTGAGCCCCGGAGGCACACGCACTCGAGCGACAATCAA
>NW_027593394.1:7500-15000 GCF_964213995.1 Mustelus asterias
GCCACAAGGTGACGGTTTCGACCGGTCCAAACAGCAGAAACACAACCGTGACACAGACACACAAACGCCTCCCGGAATGCAAGCACTCCCCGTCACTGTGTTCAGAGGCAACCACCATTTTTCATATATGTTAGCCCTTTCGTTCTTGTTATAATCAGTTCAGGAATTATTTCCCTTTGTTCACTACGGTTTGTCGTGGGCCTTTGCTCATTTGCCCTTGCTCTTAAACATGGTCGCGCGACTTTGCAGGAAGGACGAGTACGCGGCGTGCCGGCGTCAGTGAAGCCGTCTGGTTGCGATCGGGTCGGTGGGAGCGGCCCTCTCCGCTCCCCCAACGGCACGGTAGTCAAAGCCGGCCGGGGCTGTGTCGCCCTCAGGGGTAAGGTGTTGCACACGGGTCTTCCCCCCCTGACAGGGAAGCCGGTGCTCGGTTCCGCTCTTTGTATTTCGGTGCAACAAACGGGTACCAACAGAATTGACGGCGGGGCAGGCACGCACACAGAAGGAGTTTGCCACAGTGCCCAGACACGTGTGGTGCTGCCACCGCCGCCCTCGGACTTGCCAGAGAAATGGTGTGCACGGCCTGAGGAACGGGTGCCCCACGCGGCGTCCGCAGACCACCGCCCCGTTCCACGGGTCCGTCAAGTGCCACTACCGTAACGCACACGGGCGCCTCGGCCTCACACGGAGGAGAGTCCAAACGGAAAGTTCTGCCAACCGACTCGCTCGGTGTCCGCCCGATGTGCAGTCGGGACCACAGAGGGACAACCGCTCAGCCTGAAGCACCAGCGCATCAACGATGAACCCGCCAAGGGCCCTACCGCGTCGAACACGAGCGTCCGGTCAGTCCGGATATGTCACAGGCGAAGAGCACGAACTGTCAAGCCCGACCCAGTCCATGGCCAACGCCCAAGACATGCCATCATCGCCCGCAGGGTCGCCAGGCTTAGGCATGGATAGGCAAACGCACTGATTGTTGCAGCCCACTACCGGCGTGCGCGCCTTTTGCATTCAGAGGTTTCTGGGCACGCACTTTAAGGCCTCACAGAACGAAGTGCAACCCAAGGGAACGTGGCATCTGTGCCGTTTCAAAGCGCCGGCACTCCCTACCACCGAGTGCCACTTTTTTAAAAAACTCAGACTTTGTACTTTGCAGGCCGTTTACAAAGTGCCGTCAATTCCGTTGTCTGGTTTTTTTGCACAAGTGTTTATCACACTTTGATACATATATAGAAAAAGCCGTAATATATATATATATATATATGTATCTGCCAAAGAGTCACCACCGGCCAGGCAACTCTGTCCGTTTTCCAGAACGTACCCGAGGAATTAGCCATAAATGAAGTAAAGTGTCTGCCCCCTCCGACACTGAGGTGCTCTTCAAGAGGTTATATATTTGGAAAAAGTCCCCTTTTGTGAAGTAGCACTTTCCTGGGTACTTTCAAACTGACACCGCTAGCCAAAAAATGTTCTGAAAAACGAGTTCCCGAAAATCCCCGGGCACCCCGCCAACCCCCCCTGCCAGAAAATGCAGGTGTCCACCTCGGCGGGGTGCGGCCCGGTAGTCCTACCGAGAATGAGGCCTGGGGGGCCCGCAAAACGGGTCAATCGCAACTCCATGCGGGCTACCGGCGGCAACTCATTAACCAGCCTCCGGACACTTGTGCCAGAAAATGCAGGTGCCCACCTCGGCGGGACGGATCCACCAACCTCTGCGGGAAACCATGCACCGAGCCTGGCGACCGCCGACCGGATCTGACTTCATAGACTTCCGTCTGTGCTCACATTTTTGCTCTGCGGGCACAGGGAGCCTCCAAGTCGGCAGCACAACCGCACCCTCGGGTGCTGGCTTTTCACTGGTTCACCATTTACTGCCGGCTCACACCTGGGCCACCCTCCCGTGGCCAGAGCCTGAGCCTAGTGCGGCTTAATCTCCCACCGTGCCCCGTTTGATGGACCCTCTCTGCGGCCAGAGGCTAAGTCAAGTTCGGCTAACTCTGCCACCGTGCCCGTCGTCTGGACCATCTCTCTTGCCAGAGACTAAGTCCAGTTTGGTTAATGATTTACCAGAGCTCCGTTCAGCGCGGCCGATGGTCTCAACCATTCCTGCCGCCGGCGGAGCTCCACCCGGGGCTGCAACCGGGTGAGGTCCGGGGCCCTCGGTCGTGCCCGTCGGCTGGACCATCTCTCTTGCCAGAGACTAAGTCCAGTTTGGTTAATGATTTACCAGAGCTCCGTTCAGCGCGGCCGATGGTCTCAACCATTCCGGCCGCCGGCGGAGCTCCACCCGGGGCTGCAACCGGGTGAGGTCCGGGGCCCTCGGTCGTGCCCGTCGGCTGGACCATCTCTCTTGCCAGAGACTAAGTCCAGTTTGGTTAATGATTTACCAGAGCTCCGTTCAGCGCGGCCGATGGTCTCAACCATTCCGGCCGCCGGCGGAGCTCCACCCGGGGCTGCAACCGGGTGAGGTCCGGGGCCCTCGGTCGTGCCCGTCGGCTGGACCATCTCTCTTGCCAGAGACTAAGTCCAGTTTGGTTAATGATTTACCAGAGCTCCGTTCAGCGCGGCCGATGGTCTCAACCATTCCGGCCGCCGGCGGAGCTCCACCCGGGGCTGCAACCGGGTGAGGTCCGGGGCCCTCGGTCGTGCCCGTCGGCTGGACCATCTCTCTTGCCAGAGACTAAGTCCAGTTTGGTTAATGATTTACCAGACCTCCGTTCAGCGCGGCCGATGGTCTCAACCATTCCGGCCGCCGGCGGAGCTCCACCCGGGGCTGCAACCGGGTGAGGTCCGGGCCCTCGGTCGTGCCCGTCGGCTGGACCATCTCTCTTGCCAGAGACTAAGTCCAGTTTGGTTAATGATTTACCAGACCTCCGTTCAGCGCGGCCGATGGTCTCAACCATTCCGGCCGCCGGCGGAGCCCCACCCGGGGCTGCAGCCGGGTGAGGTCCGGGCCCTCGGTCGTGCCCGTCGGCTGGACCATCTCTCTTGCCAGAGACTAAGTCCAGTTTGGTTAATGATTTACCAGACCTCCGTTCAGCGCGGCCGATGGTCTCAACCATTCCGGCCGCCGGCGGAGCCCCACCCGGGGCTGCAGCCGGGTGAGGTCCGGGCCCTCGGTCGTGCCCGTCGGCTGGACCATCTCTCTTGCCAGAGACTAAGTCCAGTTTGGTTAATGATTTACCAGACCTCCGTTCAGCGCGGCCGATGGTCTCAACCATTCCGGCCGCCGGCGGAGCCCCACCCGGGGCTGCAACCGGGTGAGGTCCGGGCCCTCGCTCGAGGGGAAGGCACCCCCGGCCGCGGCCGGTGCCCAGGCCGCCGCTTTTCCGACGGCCGAAAAAGTCGGAAAAACGGCCGAAAATCCGGGGAAATACTAGCCCAATCTGGCCGAACGGCCGTCGGGGCGGCGGGCCCGGTGCGGTCCCGGCAGACCTGGGGGCTCGAGCGGGGCCCTGCTTCGATTTTCCTCCTTCAATGCAGCAAACTCAAAACTGGTTAATGAGTTGCCACATGTCATTGCCATCGCCTTCCTGCTATTCTGCAGGTACCCCGCCAACCCCCCGTGCCAGAAAATGCAAGTGGCCACCTCGGCGGGGTGTGCCCCGGTAGTCCTACCGGGGAAGGGGCCCGGAGGCCCCGCAAAACGGTTCAATCTCAACTCCATCCCCACTTCCGGGGGTAACTGGTTAACCAGCCTCGGGACTCCCCTGCCAGAAAATGCGAGTGGCCACCTCGGCGGGACGGATCCGCCGAGCTCTGCGGGAAACCGTGCACCCTGCCCCGCCACCACCGACCGGATCTGACTTCATAGAGCTCCGTGCGGCTCCCATTTTTGCTCTGCGGGGCCAGGGAGCCTCCGAATCGGAAGGACTACCGCCATCGCGGGTGCATCACTGCTGCCGGGTGGCCACGGCCTGCCAGCCCTCACCTGGACCCCCCCTCCTGCGCCAGGGGCCAAGTCCAGTTTGGTTAATGAGTTACCCGAGCTCCGTTCAGCGCGGCCGATGGTCTCAACCATTCCGGCCGCCGGCGGAGCTCCTCCGGGGCTGCAAACGGGTGAATTCCGGGCCCTCGCTCGAGGGGAAGGCACCCCCGGCCGCGGCCGGTGGCCAGGCCGCCGCTTTTCCGACGTCCGAAAAAGTCGGAAAAACGGCCAAAAATCCGGAGAAATACTAGCCCATTCTGGCCGAACGGCCGTCGGGGCGGCGGCCCGGTGCGGTCCCGGCAGACCTGGGGGCTCGAGCGGGGCCCTGTTTCGATTTTCCGCCTTCAATGCAGCAAAGTCAAAACTGGTTAATGAGTTGCCACATGTCATTGCCATCGCCTTCCTGCTATTCTGCAGGTACCCCGCCAACCCACCGTGCCAGAAAATGCAAGTGTCCACCTCGGCGGGAACACCTCCGGTAGTCATGCCGCCGAAGAGGTCCCGACGGCGGCATGAGGGGGTCAAATCCATCCCGATGGGGACCGACGGTTCTTTTTAAAAACGCGTTTTTTCGCGATTTCAACGGCCGGGCCGCCTCGCCCCGGGTCGCCACGACCCCGAACCGCCACCCGCCGGTCGCCGAAGCCGATAGAGCGCCGCCTACCGGTCATCAAATAATTGGTTAATGAGTTCCCCCGAAGTTGGTTAATGTTTTCCCGGCTGTTGCTTAGTCTGATCCCCGCAGCTCCTGATACTAAGGGCAGCTGCTTAATGTACTGCCCCCTGTTGGACAATGGCTTCCCCGCCGTTGGTTGATGCTTTACCCGCCTCTGGTGGATGTTTTCCCGAAACTGGTTAATGAGTTCCCACGAAACTGGTTAATGAGTTCCCACGAAGTTGTTTTCCCCGCTGCTGGTTCATTTGCACCCCGCTGCTCCTGATACTAAGGGCAGCTGCTTAATGTGCTCCCCCCTGTTGGACGAAGGCTTCCCCGCCGTTGGTTGATGTTTTCCCCGCCTTAGGTGGACGGTTTCCCGAAACTGGTTAATGAGTTCCCACGAAACTGGTTAATGAGTTCCCCCGCGGTTGGCTGATCTTTTCCCGGCTGCTGCTTAATCTCTTCCCCGCTGCTCCTGAGACTAAGGGCAGCTGCTTGATGTGCTCCCCCCCCCCTGTTGGACAATGGCTTCCCCGCCGTTGGTTGATGCTTTCCCCGCCTTTGGTGGAAGTTTTCCCGAAACTGGTTAATGAGTTCCCACGAAACTGGTTAATGCGTTCCCACGACACTGGTTAATGAGTTCCCCCGCGGTTGGCTGATCTTTTCCCGGCTGCTGCTTAATCTCTTCCCCGCTACTCCTGAGACTAAGGGCAGCTGCTTAGTGTACTCCCCGTTGTTGGTTCCTGGCTTCCCCAGTGTTTTGCCTGCCGTTGGTTCATGTCTTCCCGATATTTCGTTCATGTTTTCCCCCGAAGTTGGTGAATGTTTTCCCGGCTGTTGGATAATCTGTTCCCCGCTGCTCCTGAGACTAAGGGCAACTGCTTAATGTACTCCCCGCTGGTGGTTAATGGCTTCCCCGGTGTTTGTTCAACCCCCCGCACCCGCGGTTAGGGTTAGGGTTCGGGTTAGGGTTAGGGTCAAGGCACAGGCAGAAACACGCCCTTACTACACACTCCATGCTCACAAGCACTCCACATTGACTCTCCACGCCCGCACAGGCGCCCCTCACGCCGGCCACACTTTCAAATTGCTCCGTTAGGGTTAGGGTTAGGGTTAGGGCTAGGGCTAGGGCTCGGGTTAGGGTTCGGGTGACGGCTACGGTTAGGGTTAGCGCTAGGGTTAGGGTTAGTGTTAGGGTCAAGGCACAGGCAGAAACACGCCCTTACAACACACTCCATGCTCACAAGGACTCCACATCGACTCTCCACGCCCGCACAGGCGTCCCTCGCGCCGGCCACACTTTCAAATTGCTCCCTTAGGGTTAGGCTTAGGGTTAGGCTAGGGTTAGGGTTAGGGCTAGGGCTCGGGCTAGGGTTAGGCTTAGTGTTAGGGTTAGGGCTAGCGTTAGGGCTATGGTTAGGGTTAGGGCCACGGTTAGGGTTAGGGTTAGGGTTAGGGCTAGTGTTAGGGTTAGGGTTAGGGTTAGTGTTAGGGTGAGGGCTAGGGTTAGGGCTTTGGTTAGGGTTAGGGTTAGGGCCACGGTTAGGGTTAGGGTTTGGGCTAGGGTTAGGGTTAGGGTTAGGGTTAGTGTTAGGGTTAGGGCTAGGGTTAGGGCTTTGGTAAGGGTTAGGGTTAGGGTTTGGGCTAGGGCCACGGTTAGGGTTAGGGTTAGGGTTTGGGCTAGGGTTAGGGTTAGGGTTAGTGTTAGGGTTAGGGCTAGGGTTAGGGCTTTGGTCAGGGTTAGGGTTAGGGTTTGGGCTAGGGTTAGGGTTAGTGTTAGGGTTAGGGTTAGTGTTAGGGTTAGGGCTAGGGTTAGGGCTTTGGTTAGGGCTAGGGCCACGGTTAGGGTTAGGGTTAGGGTTTGGGCGAGGGTTAGGGCTTTGGTTAGGGTTTGGGTTAGGTTTTGGGCTAGGGCTAGGGTTAGTGTTAGGGTTAGGGTTAGTGTTAGGGTTAGGGCTAGGGTTAGGGCTTTGGTTAGGGTTAGGGCCACGGTTAGGGTTAGGGTTTGGGCTAGGGTTAGGGTTAGTGTTAGGGTTAGGGTTTGGGCTAGGGTTAGGGTTAGGGTTAGGGTTAGTGTTAGGGTTAGGGCTAGGGTTAGCGCTTTGGTTAGGGTTAGGGTTTGGGCTAGGGTTAGGGTTAGGGTTAGGGTTAGTGTTAGGGTTAGGGCTAGGGCTAGGGCTTTGGTTAGGGTTAGGGCCACGGTTAGGGTTAGGGTTTGGGCTAGGGTTAGGGTTCGGGTTAGGGTTAGGGCTAGGGTTAGGGTGAGGGCTAGTGCTCGGGCTAGGGTTAGGCTTAGTGTTAGGGTTCGGGTTAGGGTTAGGGCTAGGGTTTGGGTGAGGGCTCGTGCTCGGGCTAGGGTTAGGCTTTGTGTTAGGGTTAGGGCGCGGGTTTGGGTTAGTCTTAGAGTTAGGCTTAGGGTTATGCTTAGGGTCAGGGCACATGCAGAAACACGCCCTTACTCAACACTCCGTGCGCACAAGGACTCCACATTGACTCTCCACGCCCGCACAGGCGCCCCTCGCGCCGGCCACACTTTCAAATTGCACCCCTAGTCGCGCATTAAGCCCGCCTACGGTTATTAAAGCCAACCGCCGCCGCCAGCCGACGTGGAACTCATTAACCAATTCACTTTTCGACATGGAACTCATTAACCAATTCACTTTGGGTCTGGGGGAAAACAAGTGCTTTGGGGCAGGGCAAGCGCAGGAAAACACCCTTACTACACACTCCGTGCTCACAAGCACTCCACATTGACTCCCCACGCCCGCACAGGCGCCCCTCGCGCCGGCCACGCTTTCAAATTGCTCCCCTAGTCGCGCATTAAGCCCGCCTACGGTTATTAAAGCCAACCGCCGCCGCCAGCCGACGTGGAACTCATTAACCAATTCACTTTTCGACATGGAACTCATTAACC
>NW_027593394.1:20000-25000 GCF_964213995.1 Mustelus asterias
CGGTATCGAGCGAGAGAAAAGCAGGGCCGTGGGACACACAGCCTGCCGGAGCGAAAGGCCAGACGCCAAGGACGAAGCCGGGCGGCGGAGCGCACGGGCTGCAAGCGGCGGGTGGCCACGCCGCGGCCAGGACAGCACCTTTCACGTAGAAGACTTCGGCGGCAGCAGGACACGGGGAGACACCGGAGCGAGGACCACACGGCCAAGTCGGCTCTGCGACGATTCGAACCCAAGGCACACGTTGAACGCGGGCGCAGGCACATTGCCCCAGAACCGCAACGGCAGAGGGTGGGCTGCGGAGTGTGGAAGGAGCCGCAGCTCCAGCGCAACACAAGCAACGACACCCAACCGCCACGGATTCCCACGACAAAAATGCAAGCACTCGCACGCGCAACAGAGGGAAGAAAAGCACGGCACGACCGAGCACCGATCCAGGCATCAAGCGTCACACGCGTCAAGCTGCCGTCCTCCACGCGACGGCACTGAACGGCCACGGCAACCCACCGGCAGGCAACCGAGCACGGACCACGCGAGGCAACGTGTCCGGAGACGTCCAGCGGACAGTCACTCCACTCTCTCACTCTCTGTGCCGGAGCACCCAACCGAGCCAACTCTTGCGGATCCTTCCCGTGGACGAGCCACACACACACATCAACAGAGAGTCAACCCCCCTGGCCCGAGCCTAACGGAAGGCACACACGGTCCCGGCAGCGAGGCAGTCACGTTCTCTCTCTCTGGCAACCCGATGACAGCCGTGCCGGCGACCCCGAGGTGGCTGGGCCAGTGCGGGAGCGGGCAGTGCCGACGAGCCCGGAGGCGGACGCCGGCACCCAAGAGGTCAAGCTCTCCGACGCGGATTACTCTGGGTCTGCACTTAGGGGGACAGAGAGGACGGCACCTCTGCGACACCCCAGCCGCGCTCTTCGGCGCACGGATGCGCGCGAAGTGCGATTGATTGTCAAGCGACCCTCAGACAGACGTAGCCCCGGGAGGAACCCGGGGCCGCAAAGTGCGTTCAAAGTGTCGATGATCAATGTGTCCTGCAATTCACATTAATTCTCGCAGCTAGCTGCGTTCTTCATCGACGCACGAGCCGAGTGATCCACCGCTAAAAGTTGTATCGGGTTTCGGATCGGTTGCCCGATCCTGGGACGCGCAAAACGCTCCCCCGCCGACGTGACGGTGGAGCCCCAGCCTGGCGCGTACCACGGCGTGAGCCCGGAGGCGCACGCACTCGAGCGACAATCAAGCGAAAAAAAGGAGGAATCAGGGCGCTCGCAGGCGTTGAGTGCCGGCGTGGGTGAGGGGCCGGGGCCCGCCACGCGCCGTCACGCCCCGCAACAGCCAGAGGCAGAGTTCTCTGGTGTCACCGTCTGGCGGTAGGCTCGAGAGTCGAGGCGAGGCCGCAGCGGACTGAGTCGGGTGCAAGCCGCGGAGGACAGGCCGACGCTACGGGCGCAAGCCGACCCCGCACGCCCCAACCTCGGCGGGCTGGGGAAGGGGGCGCGGCGGAACGCTCGCAAGCGCGGCTGCCCCCGCGGACAGGCACATTCTCTCGAACGCGGTGGACGCTCGCTCAAGTCAGCACGAGACCAGACCGGACCGACAGGCGGACAACGAATCTTTAAACCTCGCACCCACCCTCCGCACACGGGTGCCGGAGGAATGGTGAGCATGAACAGGTACCCCTCACCGGGCTTTGAAGAGAGTGACTAGAATGCGACCAAAGCTTCACCGCGGCGGGAGACAAAAAGGCCCCTGACTGCACCAGAACGTCTCCCTGCGGAGTCACACAGTGGCCGTTCACCGTGGTCCCGTCGACAAGCCGCCAGGACAAGCACCCAAGCCCGCAGCAGCTCTCTTCGTTTCAACTGCGGATGTAATGCTGCAAGGCGGTGGCAAGGTCACGTCGCAGCCCGCAAGCCGTCGCCAAGGCGAGAGGAAGACGGTCCCCACAGCGGGCACACACAGACGGACGTGGAGCACGGGGCGGCGGCCCACAGGTGCGCACACGCGCCGTGCCGAGGATCGGTGCGGACGCCGGTGACATCGCACCCGGCAGAGCGGCTAGGCAGAAGTCGCTGCGGAGGAGGAGCACCGTCGGCGGAACGGTCTGCTGGCGGGCGAGGGACCAAACGAGCAGCTAGAACGGGCGGAGTGGACCGGACTGCAGAAGCGGAGTGAGTGCGTGGCTGACGCCACCGTCTCCCTCCGAGCGTCTGCTCGCGCCGGCCAAACCGCCGAACCGCTGAACGAAAGGACCGCATCGTCCCACGCAGGCAGGCCGGCCGTGTTGCCGTGCGTGCCCCCACCTCTCGGACGGACTGCAAAGACACCCTACGAAGCCAACGGCGAAGCCCTTCCAACGGCGCAGGCGTAGCGTGTGCGGCACCCGCATGGACTTGCCGGCGTGCAACCGAGCGTGTGCGTGCTCGTCGGTGGCGGCGCCCGCGCGCCGGCCCAACCGAGTGGGACCGAGATCGACGTCGCCCGGCTTCGGCGGAACGTGCGTACGGGTGACCAGGCCCGTTCGACGGGTACGGCGAAATTGTCGGTGTGACCTCCCACCCGCGTGGGAGGCGCCAGCGTCAGTACGGGCCACGGCCCCGGGGCCAACCCCCGTGAGGCTCTCCTGCCTGGCCCAACCGGCGCAGCCTTCGAGTTCAAGGAGTGACGGGCCGCCCTCCCCGGAGAGGTGGCGGGCCCCCGGCCGACAAAGATCCTTCACAACGTGTTCACCAACAGAAACCTTGTTACGATTTTTATTCTGTGTTACGGGTTTCGGTTCGGGCCCCCGGAGAGGTTGTCCGATACCTGGCCCCGGGGCCGGCCCCCGTGAGGCTCTCCTGCCTGGCCCAACCGGCGCCAGCCTTCGCGTTCAAGGAGTGACGGGCCGCCCTCCCCGGAGAGGTGGCGGGCCCCCGGCCGACAAAGATCCTTCACAACGTGTTCACCAACAGAAACCTTGTTACGACTTTTATACCGTGTCGGGTTTCGGCTCGGGCCCCCGGAGAGGTTGTCCGATCCTGGGACGCGCTAAACGCTCCCCCGCCGACGTGACGGTGGAGCCCCAGCCTGGCGCGTACCACGGCGTGAGCCCCGGAGGCACACGCACTCGAGCGACAATCAAGCGAAAAACCTTTCTCGGAGGAAACAGGGCGCTCGCAGGCGTTGAGTGCCGGCGTGGGTGACGGGCCGGAGCCCGACACGCGCCGTCACGCCCCGCAACAGCCAGAGGCAGAGTTCTCTGGTGTCACCGTCTGTCGGAAGGCTCGAGAGTCGAGGCGAGGCCGCAGCGGACTGAGTCGGGTGCAAGCCGCGGAGGACAGGCCGACGCTACGGGCGCAAGCCGACCCCGCACGCCCCAACCTCGGCGGGCTGGGGAAGGGGGCGCGGCGGAACGCTCGCAAGCGCGGCTGCCCCCGCGGACAGGCACATTCTCTCGAACGCGGAGGACACTCGCTCAAGTCAGCACGAGACCGGACCGACAGGCGGACCACGAATCTTTAAACCTCGCACCCACCCTCTGCACGCGGGTGCTCGAGGAATGGTGAGCATGAACAGGTACCCCGTACCGGGATTGAAGAGAGAGTGACTAGAATGCGACCAAAGCTTCACCGCGGCGGGAGACAAAAAGGCCCCTGACTGCACCAGAACGTCTCCCTGCGGAGTCACACAGTGGCCGTTCACCGTGGTCCCGTCGACAAGCCGCCAGGACAAGCACCCAAGCCCGCAGCAGCTCTCTTCGTTTCAACTGCGGATGTAATGCTGCAAGGCGGTGGCAAGGTCACGTCGCAGCCCGCAAGCCGTCGCCCAGGCGAGAGGAAGACGGTCCCCACAGCGGGCACACACGGACGGACGTGGAGCACGGGGCGGCGGCCCACAGGTGCGCACCCGCGCCGTGCCGAGGATCGGTGCGGACGCCGCAGACATCGCACCCGGCAGAGGGGCTAGGCAGAAGTCGCTGCGGAGGAGGAGCACCGTCGGCGGAACGGTCTGCTGGAGGGCGAGGGACCAAACGAGCAGCTAGAACGGGCGGAGTGGACCGGACTGCAGAAGCAGAGTGAGTGCGTGGCTGACGCCACCGTCTCCCCCCAAGCATCTGCTCGCGCCGGCCAAACCGTGGAACCGCTGAACGAAAGGACCGCATCGTCCCAAGCAGGCAGGCCGGCCGTGTTGCCGTGCGTGCCCCCACCTCTCGGACGGACTGCAAAGACACCCCCACAGGGCTGTGTGCGACGCCAACGGCGAAGCCCTTCCAACGACGCAGGCGTTGCGTGTGCGGCACCAATGCCGAGGATCGGTGCGGACGCCGGAGACATCGCACCCGGCAGAGGGGCTAGGCAGAAGTCGCTGCGGAGGAGGAGCACCGTCGGCGGAACGGTCTGCTGGCGGGCGAGGGACCAAACGAGCAGCTAGAACGGGCGGAGTGGACCGGACTGCAGAAGCAGAGTGAGTGCGTGGCTGACGCCACCGTCTCCCCCCCAAGCATCTGCTCGCGCCGGCCAAACCGTGGAACCGCTGAACGAAAGGACCGCATCGTCCCAAGCAGGCAGGCCGGCCGTGTTGCCGTGCGTGCCCCCACCTCTCGGACGGACTGCAAAGACACCCCCACAGGGCTGTGTGCGACGCCAACGGCGAAGCCCTTCCAACGACGCAGGCGTTGCGTGTGCGGCACCAATGCCGAGGATCGGTGCGGACGCCGGAGACATCGCACCCGGCAGAGGGGCTAGGCAGAAGTCGCTGCGGAGGAGGAGCACCGTCGGCGGAACGGTCTGCTGGCGGGCGAGGGACCAAACGAGCAGCTAGAACGGGCGGAGTGGACCGGACTGCAGAAGCAGAGTGAGTGCGTGGCTGACGCCACCGTCTCCCCCCAAGCATCTGCTCGCGCCGGCCAAACCGTGGAACCGCTGAACGAAAGGACCGCATCGTCCCAAGCAGGCAGGCCGGCCGTGTTGCCGTGCGTGCCCCCACCTCTCGGACGGACTGCAAAGACACCC
>NW_027593394.1:30000-33219 GCF_964213995.1 Mustelus asterias
ACTGCCGGCTCACACCTGGGCCACCCTCCCGTGGCCAGAGCCTGAGCCTAGTGCGGCTTAATCTCCCACCGTGCCCCGTTTGATGGACCCTCTCTGCGGCCAGAGGCTAAGTCAAGTTCGGCTAACTCTGCCACCGTGCCCGTCGTCTGGACCATCTCTCTTGCCAGAGACTAAGTCCAGTTTGGTTAATGATTTACCAGAGCTCCGTTCAGCGCGGCCGATGGTCTCAACCATTCCTGCCGCCGGCGGAGCTCCACCCGGGGCTGCAACCGGGTGAGGTCCGGGGCCCTCGGTCGTGCCCGTCGGCTGGACCATCTCTCTTGCCAGAGACTAAGTCCAGTTTGGTTAATGATTTACCAGAGCTCCGTTCAGCGCGGCCGATGGTCTCAACCATTCCGGCCGCCGGCGGAGCTCCACCCGGGGCTGCAACCGGGTGAGGTCCGGGGCCCTCGGTCGTGCCCGTCGGCTGGACCATCTCTCTTGCCAGAGACTAAGTCCAGTTTGGTTAATGATTTACCAGAGCTCCGTTCAGCGCGGCCGATGGTCTCAACCATTCCGGCCGCCGGCGGAGCTCCACCCGGGGCTGCAACCGGGTGAGGTCCGGGGCCCTCGGTCGTGCCCGTCGGCTGGACCATCTCTCTTGCCAGAGACTAAGTCCAGTTTGGTTAATGATTTACCAGAGCTCCGTTCAGCGCGGCCGATGGTCTCAACCATTCCGGCCGCCGGCGGAGCTCCACCCGGGGCTGCAACCGGGTGAGGTCCGGGGCCCTCGGTCGTGCCCGTCGGCTGGACCATCTCTCTTGCCAGAGACTAAGTCCAGTTTGGTTAATGATTTACCAGACCTCCGTTCAGCGCGGCCGATGGTCTCAACCATTCCGGCCGCCGGCGGAGCTCCACCCGGGGCTGCAACCGGGTGAGGTCCGGGCCCTCGGTCGTGCCCGTCGGCTGGACCATCTCTCTTGCCAGAGACTAAGTCCAGTTTGGTTAATGATTTACCAGACCTCCGTTCAGCGCGGCCGATGGTCTCAACCATTCCGGCCGCCGGCGGAGCCCCACCCGGGGCTGCAGCCGGGTGAGGTCCGGGCCCTCGGTCGTGCCCGTCGGCTGGACCATCTCTCTTGCCAGAGACTAAGTCCAGTTTGGTTAATGATTTACCAGACCTCCGTTCAGCGCGGCCGATGGTCTCAACCATTCCGGCCGCCGGCGGAGCCCCACCCGGGGCTGCAGCCGGGTGAGGTCCGGGCCCTCGGTCGTGCCCGTCGGCTGGACCATCTCTCTTGCCAGAGACTAAGTCCAGTTTGGTTAATGATTTACCAGACCTCCGTTCAGCGCGGCCGATGGTCTCAACCATTCCGGCCGCCGGCGGAGCCCCACCCGGGGCTGCAACCGGGTGAGGTCCGGGCCCTCGCTCGAGGGGAAGGCACCCCCGGCCGCGGCCGGTGCCCAGGCCGCCGCTTTTCCGACGGCCGAAAAAGTCGGAAAAACGGCCGAAAATCCGGGGAAATACTAGCCCAATCTGGCCGAACGGCCGTCGGGGCGGCGGGCCCGGTGCGGTCCCGGCAGACCTGGGGGCTCGAGCGGGGCCCTGCTTCGATTTTCCTCCTTCAATGCAGCAAACTCAAAACTGGTTAATGAGTTGCCACATGTCATTGCCATCGCCTTCCTGCTATTCTGCAGGTACCCCGCCAACCCCCCGTGCCAGAAAATGCAAGTGGCCACCTCGGCGGGGTGTGCCCCGGTAGTCCTACCGGGGAAGGGGCCCGGAGGCCCCGCAAAACGGTTCAATCTCAACTCCATCCCCACTTCCGGGGGTAACTGGTTAACCAGCCTCGGGACTCCCCTGCCAGAAAATGCGAGTGGCCACCTCGGCGGGACGGATCCGCCGAGCTCTGCGGGAAACCGTGCACCCTGCCCCGCCACCACCGACCGGATCTGACTTCATAGAGCTCCGTGCGGCTCCCATTTTTGCTCTGCGGGGCCAGGGAGCCTCCGAATCGGAAGGACTACCGCCATCGCGGGTGCATCACTGCTGCCGGGTGGCCACGGCCTGCCAGCCCTCACCTGGACCCCCCCTCCTGCGCCAGGGGCCAAGTCCAGTTTGGTTAATGAGTTACCCGAGCTCCGTTCAGCGCGGCCGATGGTCTCAACCATTCCGGCCGCCGGCGGAGCTCCTCCGGGGCTGCAAACGGGTGAATTCCGGGCCCTCGCTCGAGGGGAAGGCACCCCCGGCCGCGGCCGGTGGCCAGGCCGCCGCTTTTCCGACGTCCGAAAAAGTCGGAAAAACGGCCAAAAATCCGGAGAAATACTAGCCCATTCTGGCCGAACGGCCGTCGGGGCGGCGGCCCGGTGCGGTCCCGGCAGACCTGGGGGCTCGAGCGGGGCCCTGTTTCGATTTTCCGCCTTCAATGCAGCAAAGTCAAAACTGGTTAATGAGTTGCCACATGTCATTGCCATCGCCTTCCTGCTATTCTGCAGGTACCCCGCCAACCCACCGTGCCAGAAAATGCAAGTGTCCACCTCGGCGGGAACACCTCCGGTAGTCATGCCGCCGAAGAGGTCCCGACGGCGGCATGAGGGGGTCAAATCCATCCCGATGGGGACCGACGGTTCTTTTTAAAAACGCGTTTTTTCGCGATTTCAACGGCCGGGCCGCCTCGCCCCGGGTCGCCACGACCCCGAACCGCCACCCGCCGGTCGCCGAAGCCGATAGAGCGCCGCCTACCGGTCATCAAATAATTGGTTAATGAGTTCCCCCGAAGTTGGTTAATGTTTTCCCGGCTGTTGCTTAGTCTGATCCCCGCAGCTCCTGATACTAAGGGCAGCTGCTTAATGTACTGCCCCCTGTTGGACAATGGCTTCCCCGCCGTTGGTTGATGCTTTACCCGCCTCTGGTGGATGTTTTCCCGAAACTGGTTAATGAGTTCCCACGAAACTGGTTAATGAGTTCCCACGAAGTTGTTTTCCCCGCTGCTGGTTCATTTGCACCCCGCTGCTCCTGATACTAAGGGCAGCTGCTTAATGTGCTCCCCCCTGTTGGACGAAGGCTTCCCCGCCGTTGGTTGATGCTTTCCCCGCCTCTGGTTGATGTTTTCCCGAAACTGGTTAATGAGTTCCCCCGAAACTGGTTAATGAGTTCCCACGAAACTGGTTAATGAGTTCCCCCGCGGTTGGTTGATCTTTTCCCGGCTGTTGCTTAATCTGATCCCCGCTGCTCCTGAT
>NW_027593395.1:0-33191 GCF_964213995.1 Mustelus asterias
TGCGCCATAGAAAGCTTGGGGCCTTTACCAGGCAGCCATCCGGCCAGGGTTCAGAGCGACACAGAGGTGCGGCCGGGTCGAAAAACAACAAAGCACCCTCCCCAAAAACTAAACCCCCTCCTACGCGGGGCGACGACGCAGGGGAGGGTCAGGAGAGTCTCCGGATCAGAGGCGGGATGGAGCCGTTAGTGGGTGCCGCAGAGGGTGAAGTGGGCAGGGGGGGGGGGGGTGGGGGGGAAGAGCTTTGTAAGGCATTACCCAAAAGGAGGAAACCGGGATCTCGGACCTCGCGAGGGTGGCCAGGGATTTAATCAAACTGTCGCTTTCACGATGGCGGCAGCCAGGAGAGGGAAGGAGTTAAAATCTGGGGGCGGGAAGCGATGGGGAATCGGGAGACGCCTGCCAGTAACTGTATTAAGTACACACTAAGAAACGGGGGTGCGGGAAGGAAGGAGGGAGAGAGCGAGAGAGTGAGCAAGCAGGGGTGAATGCAAGCCTTGACGCAGTCTCTACAAACCAGCACGGAAGTTGCAATCGAGTGTCGACTCGAGAATATGTACAAGACGGGGGCCTTCTGTGTGTCAGGCCCGAGAGAGCCGGTGGTGGTGGTGGTGGTGGTGGTGGTGGTGGGGGGGGGGGGGGGGGGGGGTGGAGAGGAGGGGAATGGATGAGCCATACTCAATCGCTATGGGGCATTGCTCCTCCCCGCTAGCAGGCTGAGGAGGGAGGGGGGAGGAGGGGGGAAAAACAACCTGGGTTCCTCCCCTCCCCGTGGGGGGAAACGGGTCAGATGCGTGTCTGGAGCAAGTCACTACCCCTCTGGTCGCGTGAGCCTTCCCAGCACCTACACGCTGTTAGAATCCGACCTGCTCCCCCCCCCCCCCCCCCCACCCCCTGGGAGCTACCCGGTCGGTTACCCCCATCTCCCCGCAACCCCCGACCCTGCACATAATGCACATAATCGCCCCTTCAGCGATCGATCCAAGTCCCGCCCGAGAAAGATATCGTTTTAGGATGTTGCGTTCTTGCCCTCTCGAAATCAGGACCCACCCCCCCTTTGCAAAATCACCGACCCCCCTGAGATTTACCCCCACCCCACCCCCGACAATTTAGCATGGCCAATCCACCTAACCTACACATCTTTGGACACTAAGGGGCAATTTAGCATGGCCAATCCACCCAACCCGCACATCTTTGGACACTAAGGGGCAATTTAGCACGGCCAATCCCCCTAACCCGCACATCTTTGGACACTAAGGGGCAATTTAGCATGGCCAATCCACCTAACCTGCACATCTTTGGACACTAAGGGGCAATTTAGCATGGCCAATCCACCTAACCTGCACATCTTTGGACACTAAGGGGCAATTTAGCATGGCCAATCCACCTAACCTGCACATCTTTGGACACTAAGGGGCAATTTAGCATGGCCAATCCACCGAACCAGCAAGTCTTTTGGACTGTAGAGGAAACCCACGCAGACACGGGGAGAACGTGCAGACTCCGCACAGACAGACACTCACCCGAGGCCGAAATCGAACTTGGGTCCCTGTCGCCGTGAGGCAGTGGCGCTAACCCAGTGGTGCCAACCGTGCCCGCCCCTTGCGACTCCAGACACAAAATTCACCACCAGCGGATGAAGGCATCCCCTGCCCACTCCCCTCTCTCCGTCCCCGCCCTTGCCTACAGCCCCTCCCCAAGCACAAGGCTGACCGTTCGAACGTACCTGTCTTGTATATATTGTGTTAAAACAGGCAAGGGGAGGAAGTGAGAGAGCAAGCAATCGAGAGAGAGAGAGAGAGAGAGAGAGAGGTGCGACACTATCGGGAGGGGGGGAGGAGGGGGCAGCGAGACCCCACAGGAGACCCCCTTCCCGATCGTATCGTGACCTCCCAGAACACAAACGCACGCGCGCACACAACCCCATTAGCCCAAAGAAGTCCAATGCAACAGACCAGAAACCTTGAGGGACCATTCCGAGGCACACTAGCAAGCGGTAGTATTAACCCTTCAGGGGGTGGGTGAGGGGCTTTGGGGGGCGGCATTGAGTGTACCTGGGTTAACCCTTAACAACCCCCGATGGCCTCCACTCGAGCGGGGCCCCCCCCCCACTCCAGTCGGGACTGACCACCGAGAGCCGGGACGTCAACTTTTTGAGGGTAAGTTTGCTGATTGCGTAAAGAAAAGGAAAGGTTCTTCACCCCCCCCCCCCGCCCTCAACCGCGCCCCCCCCCACCTTGCACAGCTGTCAAAGCTTTTCAAAGTTTAAGACGAAAGGCAAAAGGGCGTTAGGACAAAGCAAAAATTGAAAGCAAGAGGGTGGGACGCATTAAAAGGCATCCGCGGTGGGTTCAAAGGGTCAAAGCATACCCGGCACAGTTTCAAACTTTGGAGAGCTATTTGCCCTTTCGCCCCCAGTGAAGTGAAGCCCTGGAAAGTAAAAAGGGAACAAAAAACAAAACAAAAAACAAGGAAGAAAGAGACAATCGATGTAACTCAGGGTTAGTTTTGGTTCTTACCCACTCACCCCCCCCCCCGCCCCACCCTCCCCCACCACTCTCCGACCGCCCCTTGACGAAGTCGACCTCAGCCATACGCCAACGAGCGAGAGCGTGGTGGGGGAAACAGTCACACGACACGTATATCTCCCCCCCCCCCCCCGCCCATCGCCAAACCCGGTCGTTGCCTCTGTGGGGAGGGGAGGGGGAGGGGGAAAAAGGCAAGCTCTCTTGCCGTGGCCGAGGTGCCAGTCTAGAATGGAGGTGGCCCGCACCAAAGCATGCTGGGAGTGTCGCTACCTATAGTCACCGGGGGATGGCCGCACCAAAGCATGCTGGGAGTGTCGCTACCTATCGTCACCGGGGATGGCCGCACCAAAGCATGCTGGGAGTGTCGCTACCTATCGTCACCGGGGATGGCCGCACCAAAGCATGCTGGGAGTGTCGCTACCTATAGTCACCGGGATGGCCGCACCAAAGCATGCTGGGAGTGTCGCTACCTATCGTCACCGGGGATGGCCGCACCAAAGCATGCTGGGAGTGTCGCTACCTATCGTCACCGGGGATGGCCGCACCAAAGCATGCTGGGAGTGTCGCTACCTATAGTCACCGGGGATGGCCGCACCAAAGCATGCTGGGAGTGTCGCTACCTATCGTCACCGGGGATGGCCGCACCAAAGCATGCTGGGAGTGTCGCTACCTATCGTCACCGGGGATGGCCGCACCAAAGCATGCTGGGAGTGTCGCTACCTATCGTCACCGGGGATGGCCGCACCAAAGCATGCTGGGAGTGTCGCTACCTATCGTCACTGGGGATGGCCGCACCAAAGCATGCTGGGAGTGTCGCTACCTATCTTTACCGGGGATGGCCGCACCAAAGCATGCTGGGAGTGGCGCTTGTCGCTACCTATCTTTACCGGGGATGGCCGCACCAAAGCATGCTGGGAGTGTCGCTACCGATCTAGAGAGGTGGTTTATCAGGATGTTGCCTGGTATGGGGGGGGCTTAGTTATGAGAAGAGATTGGGTAAACTGGGGTTGTTCTCCCTGGAAAGACGGAGGATGAGGGGAGACTTAATAGAGGTGTATAAAATTATGAAAGGCATAGATAGGGTGAACGGTGGGAAGCTTTTCCCAGGTCGGTGGTGACGTTCACGAGGGGTCATAGGTTCAAGGTGAAGTGGGGGAGGTTTAACACAGATATCAGAAGGACATATTTTACACAGAGGGTGGTGGGGGCCTGGAATGCGCTGCCGGGCAAGGTGGTGGAGGCGGACACGCTGGGAACGTTTAAGACTTATCTAGATAGCCACATGAACGGAGTGGGAATGGAGGGATACAAAAGAATGGTCTAGTTTGGACCAGGGAGCGGGACGGGCTTGGAGGGCCGAAGGGCCTGTTCCTGTGCTGTATTGTTCTTTGCCGGAGATAGTTGTACCAAAGCCTGCTGGGAGTGTCGCTACCTATCTTTACCGGGGATGGCCGCACCAAAGCCTGCTGGGAGTGTTGCTACCTATCTTTACCGGGGATGACCGCACCAAAGCCTGCTGGGAGTGTTGCTACCTATCTTTACCGGGGATGGCCGCACCAAAGCATGCTGGGAGTGTCACAGCCTATCTTTGCCGGAGATAGTTGTACCAAAGCCTGCCGGAAATGTCGCTACCTATCTTCACCGGAGATGGCCGCACCAAAGCCTGCTGGGAGTGTCGCTACCTATCTTTACCGGGGATGGCCGCACCAAAGCATGCTGGGAGTGTCACAGCCTATCTTTGCCGGAGATAGTTGTACCAAAGCCTGCCGGAAATGTCGCTACCTATCTTCACCGGAGATGGCCGCACCAAAGCCTGCTGGGAGTGTCATGGCCTATCTTCACCGGTTAAAAACACGGCAGGGAAGATTTTTTTTAAAAACACACCCACCCGGTTTTTACCGACGCGAGTGGCGAGGCAGAGGAAGAAGTCACGGTTCTGGTGCACCGGTCGGCCCGATCGAGCCTCGTTCCTTTGTTTCAAAGAAATGGAAAGAATCTCAGCCCCCGTGGTCGACGCAGCCGGAGGGAGAGTTGGGGTTGGCCGGCCGGTGGGCCTGAGGCCTAGCAGGGCGGAGCGGGAGTGGAGACACCCTCTGGGCTGTCCCGACGGCAGGAACGGCTCAGTGGCTCTCTCTTGTTGAGTGGCAGGCAAGGCCGGTCCGTCTCTCAGCCGCTTTACGCCATCCTGTCCACCGCCGACGGCCAACTTTCAACCGCTCGACCCAGGGACTTGACCGCGAAACCCCACATTAACCTGCGCCAATGAATCCTTCACCCCCAACCCTGAACCCCAGTGTCGCCATGACTCTGGCGGAGGTGGGACACAGCGGCAGCCAAGTTCTCCCCTCCCTCCCCGACTCTCGGGAAAACCCCCAAGGATAATGCCCCCAGCCTCAGAGGGACTCCCGAGGATACTGCCCCCCCACTCAGAGACTCCCCCAAGGATACTGCGCCCCCCTCAGAGACCGCCCCCCCACCCCCAAGGATACTGCCCCCCCCCCCTCAGAGACTCCCCCAAGGATATACTGCCCACCCTCAGAGACTCCCCCAAGGATATACTGCCCCCCCCTCAGAGACCCCCCCCCTCAGAGACTCCCCCAAGGATATACTGCCCCCCCCTCAGAGACTCCCCCAAGGATATACTGCCCCCCCCTCAGAGATTCCCCCAAGGGATATACCCCCCCCCCCCCCCCGAGAGACTCCCCCAAGGATATACTGCCCCCCCTCAGAGACTCCCCCAAGGATATACTGCCCCCCCTCAGAGACTCCCCCAAGGATATACTGCCCCCCCCTCAGAGACTCCCCAAGGATATACTGCACCCCCCTCAGAGACTCCCCAAGGATATATTGCCCCCCCCTCAGAGACACCCCCCCAGAGACTCCCCAAGGATATACTGCCCCCCCTCAGAGACTCCCCCAAGGATACTGCGCCCCCCACCTCAGAGACCCCCCCCCCCCCCCAGGATACTGCCCCCCCCCTCCCCAAGGATACTGCCCCCACCCTCGGAGGGAACTCTTGCCCTTGGAGGGACTGGAGGACAGGAGGATAGCAGCCCCCCCTCCCCCCAGAGGGAGGGACGTGAGGATACCCCTATCCCTGCACGACCTATTCCTTCAGCACCAGGGCAGGAGTGGGCTTTTCCAGCATAGAAAAAGGCCCTTCGGCCCATGGTGCCTGCGCCGGCCAACCAAGCACCTCTCCATTCCATCCCACGTCCCGGCACCTTCCTCTACAGGCTTGGAGAACGGCCTTTCAGTGGTAATCTAAATGCTTCTTAAACTTTGCGAGGTTGCCCACCTTCTTACACCCACCCCTTTGCGGGAAGGAAGGGAAGTGGCTCTTTTGGCACAGGTCAGAGGTCAAAGGCCCGACGGTGCCAGAGGATTGGTCAACGATTCTCAAAAGCAGAGAGGGGGGATAAAAACTGACCAATGAGCTAGAGAATGGGAGGGGGGGGGGGGTGCTAATGGGATAACCTTTCTGGAGCTAGCAGGCACAATGGAGGGGGCTGAATGGCCTCCTCCACGAGCAACGAGCAGAACGGAGGGGGCGGTTTACTCTCTAGGCCAATGGGACGGGACGGGGGGGGGGGGGGGGGGGGGGGGGGGGGGGGGGGTTTTTAAATACAAAGGAAGGCGAACTGGGGGTGGGCACTCCCAGACAGGTTCGGTCCATGTTTGGGGTGACGGAGCTCTGGGTAGGGGGTAAATGCCCACCCAGTTTGTGACTGCCACCCTACTCTCCCCGCCCCCCCCCCCCAACCGTTCCACCGAGCCGCGCGCCCGTCCCGAGCCGCTTACTGGTCCCGTCGTCCGGTTCAAAGCTGCCCGTGCTGTTCCAGGTTGGGTTGGCGCTTCCGTAGTACTCTTCCGAGGCGGCCGGATCCGTGTAGTCTGCCGGATTGAACGTCCTGCAACACGGAGGGAGATACCTAACACAAGAGTCTCAGGAATTGCGTTCCCCCCTCCCTCCCCCCGCCCACCCACCAAGCTCCCAAAGCCACAGGTAACACTGGATCGGCCATGCGAAACTGTCCCTTAGTGTCCAAAGATGTGCAGGTTGGGTGGATTGGCCATGCTAAATTGTCCCTTGTGTCCAAAGATGTGTGGGTTGGGGAGATTAGCGGGGTTGATGTGTAGGGTTACGGGGATCGGGCCTGGCTGGGATGCTCTATCGGAGAGCTGGTGCAGGCTGGATGGGCCGACTGGCCTCTCCTGCACTGTGGGGATTCAATGATTGAGATGAGACGTTGAGTGGGGGGGACAGGGGGGCGATACTGAGTGGGTGGGACAGGGGGGGCGACAGGGGGCCGATGTTGAGTGGGGGGTACAGGGGGCGACGCTGGGTGGGGGGACAGGGGGGCGACGCTGAGTGGGGGGGACAGGGGGCCGACGTTGAGTGGGGGGACAGGGGGCCGACGTTGAGTGGGGGGGACAGGGGGCCGACGTTGAGTGGGGGGACAGGGGGCCGACGTTGAGTGGGGGGGACAGGGGGCCGACGCTGAGTGGGGGGGACAGGGGGCCGACGCTGAGTGGGGGTGACAGGGGGGCGACACTGAGTGGGGGGGACAGGGGGCGACACTGAGTGGGGGGGACAGGGGGGGCGACACTGAGTGGGGGGACAGGGGGGCGACACTGAGTGGGGGGGACAGGGGGGCGACACTGAGTGGGGGGGACAGGGGGGCGACACTGAGTGGGGGGGACAGGGGGGCGACACTGAGTGGGGGGGACAGGGGGCGACACTGAGTGGGGGGGACAGGGGGGCGACACTGAGTGGGGGGACAGGGGGGCGACACTGAGTGGGGGGGACAGGGGGCGACACTGAGTGGGGGGGACAGGGGGCGACACTGAGTGGGGGGGACAGGGGGGCGACACTGAGTGGGGGGACAGGGGGGCGACACTGAGTGGGGGGGACAGGGGGCGACACTGAGTGGGGGGGACAGGGGGCGACACTGAGTGGGGGGGACAGGGGGGCGACACTGAGTGGGGGGGACAGGGGGGCGACACTGAGTGGGGGGGACAGGGGGGCGACACTGAGTGGGGGGGACAGGGGGGCGACACTGAGTGGGGGGGACAGGGGGGCGACGCTGAGTGGGGGGACAGGGGGCCGACGCTGAGTGGGGGGGACAGGGGGGCGACGCTGAGTGGGGGGGACAGGGGGGCGACGTTGAGTGGGGGGGACAGGGGGGCGACACTGAGTGGGGGGGACAGGGGGGCGACACTGAGTGGGGGGGACAGGGGGGCGACACTGAGTGGGGGGACAGGGGGGCGACACTGAGTGGGGGGACAGGGGGGCGACACTGAGTGGGGGGGACAGGGGGGCGACACTGAGTGGGGGGGACAGGGGGGCGACACTGAGTGGGGGGGACAGGGGGGCGACACTGAGTGGGGGGGACAGGGGGGCGACACTGAGTGGGGGGACAGGGGGGCGACACTGAGTGGGGGGACAGGGGGCGACACTGAGTGGGGGGGACAGGGGGGCGACACTGTGTGGGGGGGACAGGGGGGCGACACTGAGTGGGGGGGACAGGGGGGCGACACTGAGTGGGGGACAGGGGGGCGACACTGAGTGGGGGGACAGGGGGGCGACACTGAGTGGGGGGGACAGGGGGGCGACACTGAGTGGGGGGGACAGGGGGGCGACACTGAGTGGGGGGGGACAGGGGGGCGACACTGAGTGGGGGGGGACAGGGGGGCGACACTGAGTGGGGGGGACAGGGGGGCGACGCTGAGTGGGGGGGACAGGGGGGCGACACTGAGTGGGGGGGACAGGGGGGCGACACTGAGTGGGGGGGACAGGGGGGCGACACTGAGTGGGGGGACAGGGGGGCGACGCTGAGTGGGGGGGACAGGGGGGCGACACTGAGTGGGGGGGACAGGGGGCGACACTGAGTGGGGGGGACAGGGGGGCGACACTGAGTGGGGGGACAGGGGGGCGACGTTGAGTGGGGGGGACAGGGGGGCGACGTTGAGTGGGGGGACAGGGGGGCGACACTGAGTGGGGGGACAGGGGGGCGACACTGAGTGGGGGGGACAGGGGGGCGACACTGAGTGGGGGGGACAGGGGGGCGACACTGAGTGGGGGGACAGGGGGGCGACACTGAGTGGGGGGGACAGGGGGGCGACACTGAGTGGGGGGGGACAGGGGGGCGACACTGAGTGGGGGGACAGGGGGGCGACACTGAGTGGGGGGACAGGGGGGCGACACTGAGTGGGGGGGACAGGGGGGCGACACTGAGTGGGGGGGACAGGGGGGCGACACTGAGTGGGGGGGACAGGGGGGCGACACTGAGTGGGGGGGACAGGGGGGCGACGCTGAGTGGGGGGGACAGGGGGGCGACACTGAGTGGGGGGGACAGGGGGGCGACACTGAGTGGGGGGACAGGGGGGCGACGTTGAGTGGGGGGGACAGGGGGGCGACGTTGAGTGGGGGGGACAGGGGGGCGACACTGAGTGGGGGGACAGGGGGGCGACACTGAGTGGGGGGGACAGGGGGGCGACACTGAGTGGGGGGGACAGGGGGGCGACGTTGAGTGGGGGGGACAGGGGGGCGACACTGAGTGGGGGGGACAGGGGGGCGACGTTGAGTGGGGGGACAGGGGGGCGACGCTGAGTGGGGGGGACAGGGGGGCGACGTTGAGTGGGGGGGACAGGGGGCCGATGCTGAGTGGGGGGGGACAAGGGGCCGATGCTGAGTGGGGGGGGACAGGGGGCCGATGCTGAGTGGGGGGGACAGGGGGCCGATGCTGAGTGGGGGGGGACAGGGGGCCGATGCTGAGTGGGGGGGGACAGGGGGCCGATGCTGAGTGGGGGGGACAGGGGGCCGATGCTGAGTGGGGGGGGACAGGGGGCCGATGCTGAGTGGGGGGGACAGGGGGCCGATGCTGAGTGGGGGGGACAGGGGGCCGATGCTGAGTGGGGGGGACAGGGGGGCGACGCTGAGTGGGGGGGACAGGGGGCCGACGTTGAGTGGGGGGGACAGGGGGCCGACGTTGAGTGGGGGGGACAGGGGGGCGACACTGAGTGGGGGGGACAGGGGGGCGACACTGAGTGGGGGGGACAGGGGGGCGACACTGAGTGGGGGGGACAGGGGGGCGACACTGAGTGGGGGGGACAGGGGGCCGATGCTGAGTGGGGGGGGACAGGGGGCCGATGCTGAGTGGGGGGGGACAGGGGGGCGACACTGAGTGGGGGGGACAGGGGGCCAACGCTGAGTGGGGGGGACAGGGGGCCAACGCTGAGTGGGGGGGGACAGGGGGCCGATGCTGAGTGGGGGGGGACAGGGGGCCGATGCTGAGTGGGGGGGGACAGGGGGCCGATGCTGAGTGGGGGGGGACAGGGGGGCGACACTGAGTGGGGGGGGACAGGGGGCCGATGCTGAGTGGGGGGGACAGGGGGGCGACACTGAGTGGGGGGGACAGGGGGCCGATGCTGAGTGGGGGGGGACAGGGGGCCGATGCTGAGTGGGGGGGGACAGGGGGGCGACACTGAGTGGGGGGGGACAGGGGGCCAACGCTGAGTGGGGGGGGACAGGGGGCCGCCCAGGTGCTGGGGCGCCTGCAGATCAACGGGCCTCTCGAAACAGCAGTCAGGCTTTTAAATGACAAACGTTCGGACGGTTGAGAAAAAAACAAAACTTACCCCATTCCCTGGGCGGAGAACCTCCCACCTCTCCGGCCCAAACCTGCCGGGAACACAAACACACAGCACAACCGGGACAGGTTACAGCTCACAAGGTACTGAGGGCAACTCACAAACAGCACCGCTTTCTCCCTTTGTAACCCCAACGAGATCCCTTTCCACCAGCACCAATTCACCCGACACCCGCCCCATCTCTGTAACCCCCTCCAGCCCCGACACCCCCCTCCCCATCTCTGTAACCTCCTCCAGCCCCTACACCCCCCTCCCTATCTCTGTAACCCCCTCCAGCCCCTACACCCCCTCCCTATCTCTGTAACCCCCTCCAGCCCCTACACCCCCTCCCTATCTCTGTAACCTCCTCCAGCCCCTACACCCCCTCCCTATCTCTGTAACCTCCTCCAGCCCCCTACACCCCCTCCCTATCTCTGTCTCTCACAAGCCCATCATCTTTAACTAGAGCCTCCCCAATATACCCCTCAGTACTGTCCCGTCTGTAAAATACCTCCTCCAGCCCCTACACCCCCTCCCTATCTCTGTAACCTCCTCCAGCCCTACACCCCCTCCCTATCTCTGTAACCCCCTCCAGCCCCTACACCCCCTCCCTATAACCCCCTCCAGCCCCTACACCCCCTCCCTATCTCTGTAACCCCCTCCAGCCCCTACACCCCCTCCCTATCTCTGTAACCTCCTCCAGCCCCTACACACCCTCCCTATCTCTGTAACCTCCTC
The DNA here is from genome assembly GCF_964213995.1 of Mustelus asterias. Classification (NCBI taxonomy): domain Eukaryota; kingdom Metazoa; phylum Chordata; class Chondrichthyes; order Carcharhiniformes; family Triakidae; genus Mustelus; species Mustelus asterias. Next base: position 10,899 of record NW_027593395.1, read on the forward strand.
CGGCCCCTACACCCCCTCCCTATCTCTGTAACCCCCTCCAGCCCCTACACCCCCCTCCCTATCTCTGTAACCTCCTCCAGCCCCTACACCCCCTCCCCATCTCTGTAACCCCCTCCAGCCCCTACACCCCCTCCCTATCTCTGTAACCCCCTCCAGCCCCTACACCCCCTCCCTATCTCTGTAACCTCCTCCAGCCCCTACACCCCCCTCCCTATCTCTGTAACCTCCTCCAGCCCCTACACCCCCTCCCTATCTCTGTAACCCCCTCCAGCCCCTACACCCCCCTCCCTATCTCTGTAACCTCCTCCAGCCCCGACACCCCCCACCCTATCTCTGTAACCCCCTCCAGCCCCTACACCCCCTCCCTATCTCTGTAACCTCCTCCAGCCCCTATACCCCCTCCCTATCTCTGTAACCTCCTCCAGCCCCCGACACCCCCTCCCTATCTCTGTAACCTCCTCCACTCCCCTACTCCCCCTCCCTATCTCTGTAACCTCCTCCAGCCCCTACACTCCCTCCCCACCTCTGTAACCCTCCTCCAACCCCTACACCCCCTCCCTATCTCTGTAACCTCCCCCAGCCCCGACACACCCTCCCTATCTCTGTAAGCTCCTCCAGCCCCTACACCCCCCACCCTATCTCTGTAACCCCCTCCAGCCCCTACACCCCCTCCCTATCTCTGTAACCTCCTCCAGCCCCGACACCCCCCACCCTATCTCTGTAACCCCCTCCAGCCCCTACACCCCCTCCCTATCTCTGTAACCTCCTCCAGCCCCTATACCCCCTCCCTATCTCTGTAACCTCCTCCAGCCCCCGACACCCCCTCCCTATCTCTGTAACCTCCTCCACTCCCCTACTCCCCCTCCCTATCTCTGTAACCTCCTCCAGCCCCTACACTCCCTCCCCACCTCTGTAACCCTCCTCCAACCCCTACACCCCCTCCCTATCTCTGTAACCTCCCCCAGCCCCGACACACCCTCCCTATCTCTGTAAGCTCCTCCAGCCCCTACACCCCCCTCCCTCCCTATCGAAGCCCCTCGAGTCCTCCTACCCCCCATCCCTGTAACCTCCTCTGGCCCCTGCACCCCCCTCCCCCTCTCTGTAACCTCCTCCGGCCCCCTCCCGCCCCCCCCTCCCTATCTAAGCCCCTCCGGCCCCCCTACCCCCAGCCCCATCTCTGTAACCCTCTCCGGCCCCCTGTTTCTCCTCCCTATCTAAGCCCCTCCAGCCCCCCTACCGCCCCATCCCTGTAACCTCCTCCGGCCCCTGCACCCCCCTCCCCATCTCTGTAATCCCCTCCGGCCCACCAGGCCCCACCAACCCCCCGCCCGCCAGGCCCCACCAACCCCCCGCCCGTCAGGCCCCACCAACCCCCCGCCCGCCAGGCCCCACCAACCCCCCGCCCGCCAGGCCCCACCAACCCCCCGCCCGCCAGGCCCCACCAACCCCCCGCCCGCCAGGCCCCACCAACCCCCCGCCCGCCAGGCCCCACCAACCCCCCGCCCGCCAGGCCCCACCAACCCCCCGCCCGCCAGGCCCCACCAACCCCCCGCCCGCCAGGCCCCACCAACCCCCCGCCCGCCAGGCCCCGCCAACCCCCCGCCCGCCAGGCCCCGCCAACCCCCCGCCCGCCAGGCCCCGCCAACCCCCCGCCCGCCAGGCCCCGCCAACCCCCCGCCCGCCAGGCCCCGCCAACCCCCCGCCCGCCAGGCCCCGCCAACCCCCCGCCCGCCAGGCCCCACCAACCCTCCGCCCGCCAGGCCCCACCAACCCCCCGCCCGCCAGGCCCCACCAACCCCCCGCCCGCCAGGCCCCACCAACCCCCCGCCCGCCAGGCCCCGCCAACCCCCCGCCCGCCAGGCCCCGCCAACCCCCCGCCCGCCAGGCCCCGCCAAACCCCCGCCCGCCCGGCCCCGCCAACCCCCCGCCCGCCAGGCCCCCGCCATCCCCCCGCCCGCCAGGCCCCACCAACCCCCCGCCCCGCCAGGCCCCACCAACCCCCCGCCCCGCCAGGCCCCACCAACCCCCCGCCCCGCCAGGCCCCACCAACCCCCCGCCCCGCCAGGCCCCACCAACCCCCCCCGCCCGCCAGGCCTGCCCAAGATGGTGGCGAGGCACCTCCCCGAACCACAGTGCGGCGGAGGTGCCCTCACAGACGCAGACGGCGATAAAGACGTGGCCTATCCCGTTCCCGAGCGGGTGGGAGGCACGCGGCGACCCCTTGGCTGCTCACCTCTGCCTCTGCCCCGGCCCCGCCTGCCCCGCTCGGAGGCCCTGCCAAAGGTCCCGCTGCTCTTTGCTCCATCTAATCCATTCTCCTGGCCCCGAACTGTGGAGGGAGGAGGGGGGGTGGGGGGGACAAAAAAAAAGGTTACCTTACCAATGGCACACTCAGGGGGGGCAGAAAAACTACACAAAAGGAGCGTCCTACGTTACTGAAGACAAGGGAAAGGGAGCGGGGAAGTCTTGTTGCAACCTGAAGGGCAGATTGCAAGGTGAACACAGCGCACAGTTCTGGTCTCCAGGAGAGATCCGAAATCAGAAGCACAAAGGGAATTACCGAGTCACAGAGGATTACAGCATGGAAACAGGCCCTTCGGCCCAACTTGTCCATGCTGCCCTTTTTTTAAACCCCTAAGCTAGCCCCAATTGCCCACATTTGGCCCATATCCCTCTATACCCATCGTACCCATGTAACTATCTAAATACTTTTTAAAAGACAAAATTGTACCCGCCTCTACTACTGCCTCTGGCAGCTCGTTCCAGACACTCACCACCCTCTGTGTGAAAAAACTGCCCCTCTGGACTGTCTCCCCTCTCTCCTTAAACCTATGCCCTCTAGTTTTAGACTCCCCTACCTTTGGGAAAAGATATTGACTATCTAGCTGATCTGTGCCCCTCATTATTTTATAGACCTCTATAAGATCACCCCTCAGCCTCCTACGCTCCAGAGAAAAAAGTCCCAGTCTATCCAAACTCTCCTTATAACTCAATCCATCAAGTCCCGGTAGCATCCTAGTAAATCTTTTCTGCACTCTTTCTAGTTTAATAATATCCTTTCTATAATAGGGTGACCAGAACTGTACACAGTATTCCAAGTGTGGCCTTACCAATGTCTTGTACAGACAAGGGAGTTCTTGTCCAAGATTCTCTTAAGGTTAACGTGCAGGTTCAGTCGGCAGTTAGGAAGGCAAATGCAATGTGAGCATTCATGTCGAGAGGGCTAGAATACAAGAGCAGGGATGTACTTCTGAGGCTGTATAAGGCTCTGGTCAGACCCCATTTGGAGCAGTTTTGGGACCCGTATCTAAGGAAGGATGTGCCGGGCCTTGGAAAGGGTCCAGAGGAGGTTCACAAGAGTGATCCCTGGAATGAAGAGCTTGTCGTATGAGGAACGGTTGAGGATTCTGGGTCTGTACTCATTGGAGTTTAGAAGGATGAGGGGGAGGTCTTATTGAAACTTACAGGATGCTGCGAGGCCTGGATAGAGTTTTATTTTATTCATTGGTGGGACACGGGCGTCGCCGGCTGGACCAGCATTTATTGCCCATCCCTGGTTGCCCTTGGATGGCAGTTGAGAGTCAACCACATTGCTGTGGCTCTGGAGTCACATGTAGGCCAGACCGGGGTAAGGACGGCAGATTTCCTTCCCTAAAGGGAACCAGATGGGTTTTTCCCACAATGGGTCATCAGTAGATTCTTAATTACAGATATTTTTTATTGAATTCAAATTCCACCATCTGCCGTGGCGGGATTCAAACCCGGGTCCCCCAGAACATTAGCTGAATTTCTGGATTAATAGTCTAGCGATAATACCACTGGGCCATCGGCTCCCCAGGACGTGGAGAGGATGTTTCCACTAGTGGGGGAGACTAGAACTGGAGGGCACAACCTCGGAGTGAAGGGACGATCCTTTAGAACCAAGATGAGGAGGAATTTCTTCAGCCAGAGGGTGGCGAATCTGTGGAATTCATTGCCACAGAGGAGGCCGGATCATTGAGTGTCTTTAAGACGGAGATAGATAGGTTCTTGATCAATAAGGGGATCTTATGTTCTTATGAGAGAAGGCAGGAAAATGGGGATGATAATCCTATCAGCCATGGTGGAGCAGATGGGCCGAATGGCCTAATTCTGCTCTTATATCGTACGGAAAGCAGCTCAGAGAGGGATCACTGGGCTGAATCCCAGGATAAAGGGGGGGAGGGGGTTGTTGTCTTGTGAGGAAAGGTTGACTTGGGCCCACACCCACAAACTGGTCAGTCGTGATCTTGCTGAATGGGGGAGTAAGCTCAAGGGGGGGCCGAATGGCCTGCTCGTGTGTGTGTTGCCTTCTCTCTGGTGGCCTCCGCCCTACACTTTGGGAGGACGGAGTTTAACCGAGAAGTGGTCGCAGATATCCGGAGATTGCGAGGGGCGCTGTATAAATTCGAGGCCTCCTTTTCCAGGTCCGTACGGCCAGTGAGGGATGCTGTGTGGCCTCCGATCACGCAGGGTTTAGGCTGGTGGAGTGGAAAATCTTCCAGTGGGAACATGGTACGCGGTTGAGGTGAGCGGGGGAAAGGAGGGAAGGAGGGAGGGAGGGAGGGAGGGAGGGAGGGAGGGAGGGAGGGAGGGAGGGAGGGAGGGAGGGAGGGAGGGAGGGAGGGAGGGTGAGCGGGGGAAAGGAGGGAGGGAGGGAGGGTGAGCAGGGGAAAGGAGGGAGGGAGGGAGGGCGGGCGAGCGGGGGAAAGGAGGGAGGGAGGGCCAGCGGGGGAAAGGAGGGAAGGAGGGAGGGAGGGAGGGAGGGCGAGCGGGGGAAAGGAGGGAGGGAGGGCAAGCGGGGGAAAGGAGGGAGGGAGAGCGGGGGAAAGGAGGGAGGGAGGGCGAGCGGGGGAAAGGAGGGAGGGAGGGGGCGAGCAGGGGTAAGGAGGGAGTGGGAAAGGAGGGAGAGGGGCGGGAGGGAGGGAGAGGTGTGTGTTGAGGTTCCATGGGCAGCCTCTCGTGTGGAGGGTGAACAGCGACAGGCCGGAGCCTGGGTGTAAAGCTGTGATTGCCGAGGGCAGACTTACACTCCCGTCCCCGGCTCGCTCCCCGGCCTCTCCTGCCTCCGCCCATGCGCCTCCGGCTGAACTCGCGGTCTCTGTCCCGCATCTCTTTGCTCTCCTCACTGCCCTCCACCAGGCCGGCGTCCTTCGGTCCCGCCACACTCTTCTTCTTTCCCACCATCTCCCAGGAGTCCTGCGTGAGGGGAGAGGACAGCCACCGGGTGAGAACGGGGCCAGGCGGGACCCTCCATCCATTCCCCAACCCCCTCGAGGCCCAGCCCGGCGAGCTGCAAACACACGCAGGGGGAAGAGGGGGCAAATTTACCCTCATTCACACACAAACCCACTGACACTCTCGGGAGGGACGCTTCCTCTAAACTCAGGGAGGGAGCTGGACGGATTCAGACAGACCGAGCCCTGGGCAACACCCCCCCTGGGCAGAGGGGGGACTGGTCTCCCCACCCCGCTCCCCAACTCCTCAGTGTGTTACCCTGGGACGCTGATACAGGCCATCATTCCCCCCCTTCTGGGATAGCCTAAAACCAGGCAGTGGACCTCATGGGGATCTGGCAACAGGCACTGGAATCACAGTGTGGTTTAACAATCGTCCCAGCCCCGGAACAATTTAGCGCGGCCAATCCCCCTAACCCCCACATCTTTGGACACTAAGGGGCAATTTAGCATGGCCAATCCCCCTAACCCCCACATCTTTGGACACTAAGGGGCAATTTAGCATGGCCAATCCCCCTAACCTGCACATCTTTGGACACTAAGGGGCAATTTAGCATGGCCAATCCCCCTAACCCGCACATCTTTGGACACTAAGGGGCAATTTAGCATGGCCAATCCCCCTAACCCGCACATCTTTGGACACTAAGGGGCAATTTAGCATGGCCAATCCCCCTAACCCGCACATTTGTGGACACTAAGGGGCAATTTAGCATGGCCAATTCACCTAACCTGCACATCTTTGGATACTAAGGGGCAATTTAGCATGGCCAATCCCCCTAACCCGCACATCTTTGGTCACTAAGGGGCAATTTAGCATGGCCAATCCAGCTAACCTGCACATCTTTGGACACTAAGGGGCAATTTAGCATGGCCAATCCACCTAACCTGCACATCTTTGGACACTAAGGGGCAATTTAGCATGGCCAATCCCCCTAACCTGCACATCTTTGGACACGAAAGGGCAATTTAGCATGGCCAATCCAGCTAACCTGCCAGAGGCAGTAGTAGAGGCGGGTACAATTTTGTCTTTTAAAAAGCGTTTAGACAGTTACATGGGTAAGATGGGTATAGAGGGATATGGGCCAAGTGCGGGCAATTGGGATTAGACTAGGGGTTAGAAAAAAGGGGCGGCATGGACAAGTTGGGCCGAAGGGCCTGTTTCCATGCTGTAAACCTTTATGACTATCTTTGGACGCTAAGGGGGCAATTTAGCACGGCCAATCCACCTAACCCACACATCTTTGGACTGAGGGGGGAAACCGGAGCACCCGGAGGAAAGCCACGCAGTCATGGGGAGGGAGAACGAGCAGACTCCACACAAAGTGACCCGAGGCGGGAATCGAAGCTGGTAAAAGCTCCCCAGTGGGTCGTCCGAATCGTACGTACTGCAGTGAAATATCTCACACTCACCCGTGCGCAGGAGAGAAACCTCGAGTCTCGGCTGACTTCAGACAGCGAGCCCGAGAGAGCAATGCACATTCCCGAGCCATCCCCCTCCCCCCCCAATCCCACAGGAATGAGATACAGAAGCAGTACCGTGTCGGGGTTTCCTTCCAAGAGGACATTGATGGCCCTATTGACGTCCCCATTGCAGTCGTGCAGAGCGATCATGCATTCATCCTGGTTCTTGCCTGTGATGTCAATCAGCTGCGGGACAGACGTAATCGATCAGTTAGCGCGCAAGAATCATCTGTCCCCTTTGGAGCCCAAGTGTGCGCGGATGGGGGACAGAACAGAGAGACGCGCACGGGGTCAGGGTGCGCGAGAGGAGTCAACTTCAGTGACAACCTCGGGACTCGAGTTTAAAGTTTTAAACTTCTTTTTCAAGTTTTATTTACTTGTGTCATAAGTCGGCTTGCAATGAAGTTACTGTGAAAATCCCCTAGTCGCCACACTCCTGTTTGGGTTACACTGAGGGAGAATTTAGCACAGCCAATTCACCCCAACCAGCGCGTCTTTGGACTGTGGGAGGAAACCGGACCACCCGGAGGAAACCCACGCAGACACGGGGAGAACGTGCAGACTCCACACAGACAGTGACCCAAGCCGGGATTTGAACCCGGGTCTCCGGCGCTGTGAGGCAGCAGTGCTAACCCACTGTGTCACCGTGCTGCCCTAGATGGACACTCCAGGGATAATCTGGACGCTTCGTTCGACGTCCACCTGATCAGCTGGGGTCCCGGCGGGAAGGTGCCGCATACAAATGGGATGTCCCACTGCCCTCGGAAAACTGCTCCCCAAATTAATGTTTCATAGAATCCCTGCAGTGCAGAAGGAAGCCATTCAGCCCATCGAGTATGCACCAACTCCCCGACAGAGATCCCAACCAGGCCCTATACCCGTAACCCCATGTATTTATCCTGCTCATCACCCTAACCCACACATCTTTGGACACTAAGGGGCAATTTAGCATGGCCAATCAACCTAACCCACACATCTTTGGACACTAAGGGACAATTTAGCATGGCCAATCCACCCAACCTACACATCTTTGGACACTAAGGGGCAATTTAGCATGGCCAATCCACCCAACCTACACATCTTTGGACACTAAGGGGCAATTTAGCACGGCCAATCCACCTAACCTGCACATCTTTGGACACTAAGGGGACAATTTAGCATGGCCTATCCACCCAACCTGCACATCTTTGGACACTTAGGGGCAATTTAGCATGGCCAATCAACCTAACCTGCACATCTCAGAATCATAGAAACCCTCCGGTGCAGAAAGAGGCCAGCCGGCCCATCGAGCCTGCATCGACCACAATCCCACCCAGGCCCTCTTCCCGTAATCCCATGCATCTACCCTGCTAATTCCCCTGACACTAAGGGGCAATTTAGCATGGCCAATCAACCTAACCCGCACATCTTTGGACTCTAAGGGGCAATTTAGCACGGCCAATCCACCCAAACTAGCACGGCTTTCAGACTGTGGGAGGAAACCGGAGCACCCGGAGGAAATCCACGCAGACACGGGGAGAATGTGCAAACTCCACACAGACAGTGACCCGAGCCGGGAATCGAACTCAGGCCCCTGGAGCTGTGAAGCAGCAGTGCTAATCCACTGTGCTACCGTGCCGCCCCTCAATTGGCGCAGACTTCGATTAAATCACCTGACAACCTCTTCCTCCGCCTTTCAAAGCGACTCATCCCTCAGCCGCTCCGCGTTAACTGGGGCGGAAAACCCCTGGTCTCCCTCCGGCCCCCCTCGTCGATTTTCAAGATGGCACCTTGAGGTGGTGTCCTCTCAGAGAGGGACCACAGCGAAGAGGGGGGGGGGGGGGGAATAAGAAAACCCCCCACCAGTTCCGAATCCCACGTCAAAAAAGGCCACCGCACATTCGGGGTGGGACCTTGCGGAGGCGCTCACCCCAAACCCAGCACACCCCGCCCGACATGAACAGGCCTTTGCCCAGCTCCCCCCGCCCTGCCACCGCAGTGGGTCGGATCTCAAACAATGACGAGACGGAGAACAGGAATGAGATAGAGAATCTGGTGCGGCAACAATAATCTCTCCCTCAATGTCAACAAAACGAAGGAGATTGTCATCGACTTCAGGAAGCGTAAAGGAGAACATGCCCCTGTCTACATCAACGGGGACGAAGTAGAAAGGGTCGAGAGCTTCAGGTTTTTAGGTGTCCAGATCACCAACAACCTGTCCTGGTCCCCCCCACACCGACACTATAGTTAAGAAAGCTCCACCAACGCCTCTACTTTCTCAGAAGACGAAGGAAATTTGGCATGTCCGCTACGACTCTCACCAACTTTTACAGATGCCCCATAGAAAGCATTCTTTCTGGTTGTATCACAGCTTGGTCTGGCTCCTGCTCTGCCCAAGACTGCAAGGAACTACAAAGGGTCGTGAATGTATCCCAGTCCATCACGCAAACCAGCCTCCCATCCATTGACTCTGTCCACACTTCCCGCTGCCTCGGGAAAAGCAGCCGGCATAAACAAGGACCCCCCACGCACCCCGGACATTCTCTCTTCCACCTTCTTCCATCGGGAAAAAGATACAAAAGTCTGAGGTCACGTACCGACCGACTCAAGAACAGCTTCTTCCCTGCTGCTGTCAGACTTTTGAATGGACCTACCTCGCATTAAGTTGATCTTTCTCTACACCCTAGCTATGACTGTAACACTACATTCTGCACCCTCCCCTTTCCTTCTCTATGAACGGTATGCTTTGTCTGTATAGCGCGCGAGAAACAATACTTTTCACTGTATCCCGATACATGTGACAATAATAAATCTAATCCCCCGCCCACTACGATACGTGGCGGGGGAGGCCCGACCCGTCTTGATCCACGTAGCACCCCCGGGGGTGGGCTTCCGACACTCAGCACAGGGTGGACAAGTGGTTTCCCCCTCCCCACCCCCAGGCTCCGCACCCCCTCCCCATCCCCCACAGCACTGACCTGCTTCACTTTGGCTTCGAAGTCAGCATCATTGTGATCTGAAATCATCTGTGCGATTCGTATCTGCTCTGCGGTAGCCTTCAGGAGGAGATGCCAGAGTGAGAGGGGTGGACAGAGAGGGGGGGGGGGGGGGGACAGAGAGGGGGGGGGGGGGACAGAGAGGGGGGGGGGGACAGAGAGGGGGGGGGGGACAGAGAGGGGGGGGGGGAACAGAGAGGGGGGGGGGGACAGAGAGGGGGGGGGGGACAGAGAGGGGGGGGGCAAGAGAGGGGGGGGGAAGAGAGGGGGGGGAAAGAGAGGGGGGGGAAAGAGAGGGGGGGGAAAGAGAGGGGGGGGAAAGAGAGGGGGGGGAAAGAGAGGGGGGGGGACAGAGAGGGGGGGGACAGAGAGGGGGGGGGCAAGAGAGGGGGGGGCAAGAGAGGGGGGGGCAAGAGAGGGGGGGGGCAAGAGAGGGGGGGGGAAGAGAGGGGGGGGGAAGAGAGGGGGGGGAAAGAGAGGGGGGGGAAAGAGAGGGGGGGGAAAGAGAGGGGGGGGAAAGAGAGGGGGGGGAAGAGAGGGGGGGGGAAGAGAGGGGGGGGGAAGAGAGGGGGGGGAAGAGAGGGGGGGGGAAGAGAGGGGGGAGGAAGAGAGGGGGGAGGAAGAGAGGGGGGGGGAAGAGGGGGGGGGAAGAGAGGGGGGGGAAGAGAGGGGGGGGGGAAGAGAGGGGGGGGGGAAGAGAGGGGGGGGGAAGAGAGGGGGGGGGAAGAGAGGGGGGGGGGAAGAGAGGGGGGGGGAAGAGAGGGGGGGGGAAGAGAGGGGGGGGGAAGAGAGGGGGGGGGAAGAGAGGGGGGGGGAAGAGAGGGGGGGGGAAGAGAGGGGGGGGGAAGAGAGGGGGGGGGAAGAGAGGGGGGGGGAAGAGAGGGGGGGGGAAGAGAGGGGGGGGGAAGAGAGGGGGGGGGAAGAGAGGGGGGGGGAAGAGAGGGGGGGGGAAGAGAGGGGGGGGGAAGAGAGGGGGGGGGAAGAGAGGGGGGGGAAGAGAGGGGGGGGGAAGAGAGGAGGGGGGAAGAGAGGAGGGGGGAAGAGAGGAGGGGGGAAGAGAGGAGGGGGGAAGAGAGGGGGGGGGAAGAGAGGGGGGGGAAGAGAGGGGGGGGGAAGAGAGGGGGGGGGAAGAGAGGGGGGGGGAAGAGATAAACAAACACTCGTTGATACACAAAGGAGCCAGGAGTCAATTAATTTTTCAAAAAATGGCGCATTTAGTCACTCGCCGTGTCTCGGAACGGAAAGCGTCCCCGGTGGGTGCGTGGGCAGGGGTGGGGGGGAGTGAGGACAATCAGCCGGCAAAGGGCGGAGGAAGTAAAAGGCGTCTCCGCGACACGGCGACGGGTACACGTAGTCCAGGCCCGCGCGGGAAGGGCATGCGGCGGGGCCAGGCTGGAGGGAACCATGATCCAGAGTGCCTACCTGTGGTCGCTGCTTCTGCTGTGTCTGGCTCTGTGTCTGTGTCTGATCCCAGTTACCCCGGGTTCGACTGGTGCCCACCGATGTCATCATTTACACTATATACAAATAACAGTATTTACAAGGTACAAATCTGTCGAGAAAAGAGAAAGGAACAAAGGTCAGTGAGGGGGGGCCCCAACGCGACAACAGTCCGCTACAACTCTCACCAACTTTTACAGAGGCACCATAGAAAGCAGTCTTTCTGGTTGTATCACAGCTTGGTCTGGGCTCCTGCTCTGCCCAAGACCGCAAGGAACTACAAAAGGTCATGAATGTAGCCCAGTCCCATCACGCAAACCAGCCTCCCATCCATTGACTCTGTCTACACTTCCCGCTGCCTCGGGAAAAGCAGCCAGCATAATCAAGGACCCCCACGCACCCCGGACATTCTCTCTTCCACCTTCTTCCGTCGGGGAAAAGATACAAAAGTCTGAGGTCACGTACCGACCGACTCAAGAACAGCTTCTTCCCTGCTGCTGTCAGACTTTTGAATGGACCTACCTCGCACTAAGCTGATCTTTCTCTACACCCTAGCTGTGACTGTAACACTACATTCTGCACCCTCTCCTTTCCTTCTCTATGAACGGTATGCTTTGTCTGTATAGCGCGCAAGAAACAATACTTTTCACTGTATCCCGATACATGGGACAATAATAAATCAAATCAAAAATCAAATCATTATTCCTACGAAACCCATCTCCAAACTCCGTGGCCTGGGTCTCAGCTCCTCCCTCTGCGACTGGATCCTAGACTTCCTAACTCACAGACCACAATCAGTAAGGATAGGCAACAACACCTCCTCCACGATCATCCTCAACACCGGTGCCCCACAAGGCTGTGTTCTCAGCCCCTTACTGTACTCCTTATACACCTCTGACTGTGCGGCCAAATTCCCCTCCAACTCGATTTTCAAGTTTGCTGATGACACCACCGTAGTGGGTCGGATCTCAAACAATGATGAGACGGAGTACAGGAATGAGATAGAGAATCTGGTGAACTGGTGCGGCAACAATAATCTCTCCCTCAATGTCAACAAAACTAAGGAGATTGTCATCGACTTCAGGAAGCGTAAAGGAGAACATGCCCCTGTCTACATCAACGGGGATGAAGTAGAAAGGGTCGAGAGCTTCACGTTTTTAGGTGTCCAGATCACCAACAACCTGTCCTGGTCCCCCCCACGCCGACACTATAGTTAAGAAAGCCCCACCAACGCCTCTACTTTCTCAGGAGACTAAGGAAATTTGGCATGTCAGCTACGACTCTCGCCAACTTTTACAGATGCACCGTAGAAAGCATTCTCTCTGGTTGTATCGCAGCTTGGTCTAGGCTCCTGCTCTGCCCAAGACCGCAAGGGACTACAAAGAGTCGTGAATGTAGCCCAATCCATCACGCAAACCAGCCTCCCATCCATTGACTCCGCCTACACTTCCCGCTGCCTCGGGGAAAAGCAGCCAGCGTAATCAAGGACCCCCACGCACCCCAGACATTCTCTCTTCCACCTTCTTCCGTCGGGAAAAAGATACAAAAGTCTGAGGTCACGTACCGACCGACTCAAGAACAGCTTCTTCCCTGCGGCCGTCAGACTTTTGAATGGACCGACCTCGCATTAAGTTGATCTTTCTCTACACCCTAGCTGTGACTGTAACACTACATTCTGCACTCTCTCCTTTCCTTCTCTATGAACGGTATGCTTTGTATAGCGCGCAAGAAACAATACTTTTCACTGTATCCCGATACATGTGACAATAATAAATCAAATCTATTTAACATGGCCAGTGATGGGATAAAGTCGCTGGAGCCACCAGCTGCCCGGGGTGGGGATTGAACCCATGTCCCCAGAACGTAAGCCTGGGGGGGGTCTCTGGATTACTGGCACCGTGACGTTATTACTCCCCGCACTGTCTGCTTCCCGATTGTCTCTGTCATTAGTGGGTGGTTAGCACTGCTGCCTCACAGCGTCAGGGACCTGATTTCGATTCCCGGCTCGGGGTCACTGTCTGTGCGGAGTCTGCACCTTCTCCCCGTGTCTGCGTGGGTTTCCTCCGGGTGCTCCGGTTTCCTCCCGCAGTCCGAAAGACGTGCTGGTTAGGATGCGTCGGCCGTGCTAATTTCTCCCTCAGTGTTACCCGAGGGTGGCGACTGGGGGGGATTTTCACAGTCACTTGGTTGCCGGCCGGAGCAGTGCGGAGGGATTGGACGGGAGGGGAGAGGGGACATTTCAGTCTTTGCTAATTTACTCCACAGACACACGAGAGCTCCGCGAACAACCTGAACTCAATTTTCATATCCAATCTCCGCAATCAAAGCTCCCCGCCAAACAAAACAAGCACGCAATGTGCAAACAATATTCTGGAGAGATTAAATCCTTAACTGAAATCCTGAGGGGGGGGGGGAAGGAGAGGAGCCGGAGGTAGCGGTACATATTGGTACCACTGATGTGGGAAGGAAGGGGGAAGGGGTCATGAAAGGAGAGTATAGGGAATTAGGGAGACAGCTGAGAAGGAGGAAAGCAAAGGTAGTAATCTCAGGATTGCTGCCTGTGCCACGGGAAGGTGAGGGCAGGAATGGAGTGAGGTGGAGGATGAATGTGTGGCTGAGGGACTGGTGCAGGGGGCAGGGATTCAGGTTCCTGGACCATTGGGACCTCTTTAGGGGCAGGTGTGACCTGTACACAAAAAACGGGTGGCACTTGAATCCCAGGGGGACCAATATCCTGGCGGGAAGGTTGGCTGAGGCTACTGGGGAGAGTTTAAACTAGATAGGTTGGGGGGAGGGGATTGAGACGAGGTGACTGGGAGCGAGGAAGTTAGCTCGCAAACAGAGAAGGGTTATAGACGGTGCAAGAGGGAGGATGGACGGGGGATAGAGAAGGGGAGAGGTCAGACCAAAGGATTGGGATGTGTTTAGTTTAATGCCAGGAGTATAGTGAATAAAGGGGATGAGCTCAGAGCGTGGATCGATGCCTGGAAGTGTGATGTGGTGGCCATTACGGAGACTTGGATGTCTCAGGGACAGGACTGGATACTCCAGGTGCCGGGATTCAGATGTTTCAGGAAGGACAGGGAGGGAGGCAAGAGAGGGGGTGGAGTGGCACTGCTGATCAGGGATAGTGTCACAGCTGTAGAGAAGGTGTATGCTGTGGAGGGATTGTCCACAGAGTCTCTGTGGGTGGAAGTTCGGAGTGGGAAGGGGTCGATCACTTTGCTGGGAGTTTTCTATAGGCCGCCCAATAGTAACAGGGAGGTGGAGGAGCAGATAGGGAAACAGATCCTGGAGAGCTGCAGTAATAGCAGAGTTGTTGTGATGGGAGACTTTAATTTCCCATAGATTGGAATATCCCGAGGGTAAGGGGATTGGATGGGGAGGAGTTCGTTAGGTGTGTTCAGGAGGGTTTCCTGACACAGCATGTGGACAAGCCTACAAGAGGAGGCGCTGTACTTGATCTGATACTGACCAATGAACCTGGACAGGTGTCAGATCTCTCAGTGGGAGAGCATCTTGGGGATAGCAATCATAACTCTATCTCCTTTATGCTTGCATTGGAAAAAGAGAGGATCAGGCAAGCTAGGAAAGCGTTTATATGGAGTAAGGGGAAATATGAAGACATAAGGCAGCAAATTAGAGGAGTAAATTGGAAGGAGGTATTCTCGGGGAAATATACTGAAGAGAGGTGGCAGTTTTTCAAGGAATGTCTGTCTAGGGTTCTACAGGACAATGTTCCGAGCAGACAGGGAGGTGTTGGTAGGTTAAAGGAACCGTGGTGCACGAAAGCTGTGCGGGACCTAGTTGAGAAGAAAAGGAAAGCATACAAAAGGTTCAGAGAGCTTGGCGAAGATAGGGATCTAGATGAGTATACGGCTTGTAGGAAGGGACTAAAGGAGGAAATTAGGAGAGCCAGAAGGGGTCATGAGGTCTTGGCAGGTAGGATTAAGGAAAACCCTAAGGCGTTCTATAAATGTGAAGAGTAAAAGGATGAGACGTGAAGGAATAGGGCCTATAAAAGGTGAAGGCGGGAAAGTCTGTACGGAACCAGTAGAAATGGCAGAGGTGCTTAATGAGTATTTTGCCTCGGTTTTCACAGAGGAGAAGGACCTGGGTGGATGTACTGCGGGCGTGCGGTGGACTGAAAAGATTGAGTATGTGGACTTTAACAAAGAGGTTGTGCTGGAATCTTTGAATAGCATCAAGATAGATAAGTCGCCGGGTCCGGATGGGATGTACCCCAGGTTACTGTGGGAGGCGAGGGAAGAGATTGCAGAGCCTCTGGCGATGATCTTTGCATCGTCGATGGAGACGGGAGAGGTGCCGGAGGATTGCGGATGTGGTTCCTATTTTCAAAAAGGGGAATAGGGATAGCCCAGGAAATTACCGACCGGTGAGTCTAACCTCAGTGATTGGTAAACTGATGGAGAAGATCCTGAGGGACAAGATTTATGAGCATTCAGAGAGGTTTAGTATGCTCAAGGCTACTCAGCATGGCTTTGTCAAAGGCAGATCGTGCCTTACGAGCCTGGAGTTCTTCGAAAATGTGACTAAACACATTGACGAAGGGAAGGCGGTAGATGTGGTTTATATGGATTTTAGCAAGGCGTTCGATAAGGTTCCCCATGCAAGGCTTCGAGAAAAAGTGAGAGGGCATGGGATCCAAGGGGCTGCTGCCCTGTGGATCCAGAACTGGCTTGCCCAAAGGAGGCAGAGTGGGTATAGATGGGTCTTTTTCTAAATGGAGGTCGGTCACCAGTGGTGTGCCCCAGGGATCTGTTCTGGGACCCTTGCTGTTTGTCATTTTCATAAATGACCTGGATGAGGAAGTGGAGGGATGGGTTGGTAAGTTTGCCGACGACACGAAGGTTGGTGGGGTTGTGGATAGTCTGGAGGGATGTCAGAAGTTAGAGGGACATAGATAGGATGCAAGACTGGGTGGAGAAGTGGCAGATGGACTTCAACCCAGATAAATGCGTAGTGGTCCATTTTGGCAGGTCAAATGGGATGAAGGAGTACAATATAAAGGGAAAGACTCTTAGTACTGTAGAGGATCAGGACCTTGGAGTCCGGGTCCATAGGACTCTAAAATCGGCCCCGCAGGTGGAGGTGGTGGTTAAGAAGGCGTATGGTGTGCTGGCCTTTATCAATCGAGAGATTGAGTTTCGGAGTCCGGGGATAATGATGCAGCTATATAAGACCCTCGTCAGACCCCACTTGGACTACTGTGCTCAATTCTGGTCGCCTCATTACAGGAAGGACGTGGGAAAGATTGAAAGGGTGCAGAGGAGATTTACAAGAATTGAGTGGCATGCCTGGATTGAGTGGCATGCCTTATGAGGATAGGCTGAGGGAGCTCGGTCTTTTCTCCTTGGAGAGACGTAGGATGAGAGGTGATCTAATAGAGGTATATAAGATGTTGAGAGGCAGAGATCGGGTGGACTCTCAGAGGCTTTTTCCCAGGATGGAAATGGCTGCTACGAGAGGACACAGGTTTAAGGTGCTGGGGGGTAGGTACAGGGGAAATGTTAGGGGGAAGTTTTTCACTCAGAGGGTGGTAGGCGAGTGGAATCGGCTGCCGTCAGTGGTGGTGGAGGCAAACTCAATAGGGTCTTTTAAGAGACTCCTGGATGAGTACATGGGACTTAATAGGATGGAGGGTTATAGGTAGGCCTAAAAGGTAGGGATATGTTCGGCACAACTTGTGGGCCGAAGGGCCTGTTTTGTGCTGTAGTTTTTCTATGTTTCTAACTCGGACTGTATCAATGCTCCGAGGCTGCCTCGGTCGAGCAGCTGTCAAAACAGCCATACTGAATCAGGACAGCCAATCTGTTGTGACCACCTCCCCTCAGTTTAACAACCACTCAGAGTTCAACTCGTACAGTTCAGACCTGCTGACATACAGTGCGGCGCTCCCTCAGCACTGACCCTCCCACAGTGCGGCGCTCCCTCTGCACCGACCCTCCCACAGTGCGGCGCTCCCTCAGCACCGACCCTCCCACAGTGCGGCGCTCCCTCAGCACCGACCCTCCCACAGTGCGGCGCTCCCTCAGCACTGACCCTCCCACAGTGCGGCGCTCCCTCAGCACTGACCCTCCCACAGTGCAGCGCTCCCTCAGCACCGACCCTCCCACAGTGCAGCGCTCCCTCAGCACCGACCCTCCCACAGTGCGGCGCTCCCTCAGCACCAACCCTCCCACAGTGCGGCGCTCCCTCAGCACTGACCCTCCCACAGTGCGGCGCTCCCTCAGCACTGACCCTCCCACAGTGCGGCGCTCCCTCAGCACTGACCCTCCCACAGTGCAGCGCTCCCTCAGCACCGACCCTCCCACAGTGCAGCGCTCCCTCAGCACCGACCCTCCCACAGTGCGGCGCTCCCTCAGCACCGACCCTCCCACAGTGCGGCGCTCCCTCAGCACTGACCCTCCCACAGTGCGGCGCTCCCTCAGCACTGACCCTCCCACAGTGCAGCGCTCCCTCAGCACCGACCCTCCCACAGTGCGGCGCTCCCTCAGCACCGACCCTCCCACAGTGCGGCGCTCCCTCAGCACCGACCCTCCCACAGTGCGGCGCTCCCTCAGCACTGACCCTCCCACAGTGCGGCGCTCCCTCAGCACCGACCCTCCCACAGTGCAGCGCTCCCTCAGCACCGACCCTCCCACAGTGCGGCGCTCCCTCAGCACCGACCCTCCCACAGTGCGGCGCTCCCTCAGCACTGACCCTCCCACAGTGCGGCGCTCCCTCAGCACCGACCCTCCCACAGTGCGGCGCTCCCTCAGCACCGACCCTCCCACAGTGCGGCGCTCCCTCAGCACCGACCCTCCCACAGTGCGGCGCTCCCTCAGCACCGACCCTCCCACAGTGCGGCGCTCCCTCAGCACCGACCCTCCCACAGTGCGGCGCTCCCTCAGCACCGACCCTCCCACAGTGCGGCGCTCCCTCAGCACCGACCCTCCCACAGTGCGGCGCTCCCTCAGCACCGACCCTCCCACAGTGCGGCGCTCCCTCAGCACCGACCCTCCCACAGTGCGGCGCTCCCTCAGCACCGACCCTCCCACAGTGCGGCGCTCCCTCCTCAAGTGAGAACCGATACAAGGGGCGAGAACTTTCCAGCACTGGGGAGCGCCCCCACAACTGGAGTTGAGGGGAAACCTCCCTCCCGCCTCTCAGCGTTGCCGAACTTGGAGGTGGGGGCCTGCCTGCTGCGCTACTCGGACACCCTTCACCTGAAACAAAGATTATTCCCTGATAACCCAAGTCAAGAACCTACACACCACACTGCGAGGCAGCAAGGTTTAACCCCCAGTCGGTGGGAGCAAAGGGAGCGAAACACAAAGCAGAGCTGTGGACAAGCAATCATGTATTGTGGCGCTCCCCCACTGCCCCTCCGCCCCCCGGACTCATGTCAAATACAGCACGGCAACGTGCAGTGCTCGCTGGCGAGGGAGTGCCAGTGCTACGGGCGAGGGGGCCAGGATGGACAGGGTGACAGATACCCAGCGTCGCCCTCCCCAGGTGCAGTCACTGGAACCGGCAGAGAGTGCCCAGCACGTCCCCCGGTTCTGCCCATCGCTGCCACGGTGGGGGCACCGTGAACTCTACCCTTCGCCTCTCGGAGCCAGTAACTGGCCATTCGGACCCTCTGCTCCCGTGCTGGGGTTTCTGCTCCGCAACAGACTCCCCCCTCACCAGCTCGGGTAAATGCATGGGGTGACGGGGATAGGGTGTGGGTGGGATTGTGGTCGGTGCAGACTCGATGGGCCGAATGGCCTCCTTCTGCACTGTCGGGATTCTGTGAAAACAACCCAAGCCCGACCCAACCCCTCTCTCTATCAGTGAAACGCTCCATCCCAGGCAGCATCCCGGTGAAGCTCCTCAGCACCCCCTCCATGTCCTTTCCATAATGCGGCCACCAGAACGGCACATAGTGCTCCAGCTGTGGCCTCACCAAAACTCTATACAACTCCAAGGGGGGGGGGGCGGAGAGGAGGGGCAGAGGGGGGCGGAGAGGAGGGGCAGAGGGGGGCGGAGGGGCAGAGGGGGGCGGAGAGGAGGGGCAGAGGGGGGCGGAGGGGCAGAGGGGGGCGGAGGGGCAGAGGGGGGCGGAGGGGCAGAGGGGGGCGGAGGGGGGCGGAGGGGCAGAGGGGGCGGAGGGGCAGAGGGGGGCGGAGGGCAGAGGGGGGCGGAGGGGCAGAGGGGGGCGGAGGGGCAGAGGGGGCGGAGGGGCAGAGGGGGGCGGAGGGGCAGAGGGGGGCGGAGGGGCAGAGGGGGGCGGAGGGGCAGAGGGGGGCGGAGGGGCAGAGGGGGGCGGAGGGGCAGAGGGGGGCGGAGGGGCAGAGGGGGGCGGAGGGGCAGAGGGGGGCGGAGGGGCAGAGGGGGGCGGAGGGGCAGAGGGGGGCGGAGGGGCAGAGGGGGGCGGAGGGGCAGAGGGGGGCGGAGGGGCAGAGGGGGGCGGAGGGGCAGAGGGGGGCGGAGGGGCAGAGGGGGCGGAGGGGCAGAGGGGGGCGGAGGGGCAGAGGGGGCGGAGGGGCAGAGGGGGGCGGAGGGGCAGAGGGGGGCGGAGGGGCAGAGGGGGGCGGAGGGGCAGAGGGGGGCGGAGGGGCAGAGGGGGGCGGAGGGGCAGAGGGGGCAGGGCAGCGGAGGGGCAGAGGGGGGCGAGGGGCAGAGGGGGGCGGAGGGGCAGAGGGGGGCGGAGGGGCAGAGGGGGGCGGAGGGGCAGAGGGGGGCGGAGGGGCAGAGGGGGGCGGAGGGGCAGAGGGGGCGGAGGGGGCAGAGGGGGGCGGAGGGGCAGAGGGGGGCGGAGGGGCAGAGGGGGGCGGAGGGGCAGAGGGGGGCGGAGGGGCAGAGGGGGGCGGAGGGGCAGAGGGGGGCGGAGGGGCAGAGGGGGGCGGAGGGGCAGAGGGGGGCGGAGGGGCAGAGGGGGGCGGAGGGGCAGAGGGGGGCGGAGGGGCAGAGGGGGGCGGAGGGGCAGAGGGGGGCGGAGGGGCAGAGGGGGGCGGAGGGGCAGAGGGGGGCGGAGGGGCAGAGGGGGGCGGAGGGGCAGAGGGGGGCGGAGGGGCAGAGGGGGGCGGAGGGGCAGAGGGGGGCGGAGGGGCAGAGGGGGGCGGAGGGGCAGAGGGGGGCGGAGGGGCAGAGGGGGCGGAGGGGCAGAGGGGGGCGGAGGGGCAGAGGGGGGCGGAGGGGCAGAGGGGGGCGGAGGGGCAGAGGGGGGCGGAGGGGCAGAGGGGGGCGGAGGGGCAGAGGGGGGCGGAGGGGCAGAGGGGGGCGGAGGGGCAGAGGGGGGCGGAGGGGCAGAGGGGGGCGGAGGGGCAGAGGGGGGCGGAGGGGCAGAGGGGGGCGGAGGGGCAGAGGGGGCGGAGGGCAGAGGGGGGCGGAGGGGCAGAGGGGGGCGGAGGGGCAGAGGGGGGCGGAGGGGCAGAGGGGGGCGGAGGGGCAGAGGGGGGCAGGAGGGGCAGAGGGGGGCGGAGGGGCAGAGGGGGGCGGAGGGGCAGAGGGGGGCGGAGGGCAGAGGGGGGCGGAGAGCAAGGGGGGCGGAGGGGCAGAGGCCAGGGGGCAGAGGCAGAGGGGCAGAGGGCAGAGGGGCAGAGGGAGAGGGGCAGAGGGAGAGGGGCAGAGGGAGAGGGGCAGAGGGAGAGGGGCAGAGGGAGAGGGGCAGAGGGAGAGGGGCAGAGGGAGAGGGGGCAGAGGGAGAGGGGCAGAGGGAGAGGGGCAGAGGGAGAGGGGCAGAGGGAGAGGGGCAGAGGGGAGAGGGGCAGAGGGAGAGGGGCAGAGGGAGAGGGGCAGAGGGAGAGGGGCAGAGGGAGAGGGGCAGAGGGAGAGGGGCAGAGGAGAGGGGCAGAGGGAGAGGGGCAGAGGGAGAGGGGCAGAGGGAGAGGGGCAGAGGGAGAGGGGCAGAGGGAGAGGGGCAGAGGGAGAGGGGCAGAGGGAGAGGGGCAGAGGGAGAGGGGCAGAGGGAGAGGGGCAGAGGGAGAGGGGCAGAGGGAGAGGGCAGAGGGAGAGGGGCAGAGGGAGAGGGGCAGAGGGAGAGGGGCAGAGGGAGAGGGGCAGAGGGAGAGGGGCAGAGGGAGAGGGGCAGAGGGAGAGGGGCAGAGGGAGAGGGGGCAGAGGAGAGGGGCAGAGGAGAGGGGCAGAGGGAGAGGGCAGAGGGAGAGGGGCAGAGGGAGAGGGGCAGAGGGAGAGGGGCAGAGGGAGAGGGGCAGAGGGAGAGGGGCAGAGGGAGAGGGGCAGAGGGAGGAGGGGCAGAGGGGAGAGGGGCAGAGGGAGAGGGGCAGAGGGAGAGGGGCAGAGGGAGAGGGGCAGAGGGAGAGGGGCAGAGGGAGAGGGCAGAGGGAGAGGGGCAGAGGAGAGGGGCAGAGGGAGAGGGCGGCAGAGGGAGAGGGCAGAGGGAGAGGGGCAGAGGGAGAGGGGCAGAGGGAGAGGGGCAGAGGGAGAGGGGCAGAGGGAGAGGGGCAGAGGGGAGAGGGGCAGAGGGAGAGGGGCAGAGGGAGAGGGGCAGAGGGAGAGGGGCAGAGGGAGAGGGGCAGAGGGAGAGGGGCAGAGGGAGAGGGGCAGAGGGAGAGGGGCAGAGGGAGAGGGGCAGAGGGAGAGGGGCAGAGGGAGAGGGGCAGAGGGAGAGGGGGCAGAGGGAGAGGGGCAGAGGGAGAGGGGCAGAGGGAGAGGGGCAGAGGGAGAGGGGCAGAGGGAGGGCAGGCAGAGGGAGAGGGGCAGAGGGAGAGGGGCAGAGGGAGAGGGGCAGAGGAGAGGGGCAGAGGGAGAGGGGCAGAGGGAGAGGGCAGGGAGAGGGGCAGTGGAGAGGGGCAGAGGGAGAGGGGCAGAGGGAGAGGGGCAGAGGGAGAGGGCAGAGGGAGAGGGGCAGAGGGAGAGGGGCAGAGGGAGAGGGGCAGAGGGAGAGGGGCAGAGGGAGAGGGGCAGAGGGAGAGGGGCAGAGGGAGAGGGGCAGAGGGAGAGGGGCAGAGGGAGAGGGGCAGAGGGAGAGGGGCAGAGGGAGAGGGGCAGAGGGAGAGGGGCAGAGGGAGAGGGGCAGAGGGAGAGGGGCAGAGGGAGAGGGGCAGAGGGAGAGGGGCAGAGGGAGAGGGGCAGAGGGAGAGGGGCAGAGGGAGAGGGGGCAGAGGGAGAGGGGCAGAGGAGAGAGGGGCAGGGAGAGGGAGAGGGAGAGGGGC